>NW_027154392.1:11909-12342 GCF_002600585.1 Cystoisospora suis
GAGAAGACATTGCTCTTGGGGGGGGGAAGGTGTCGATCTTCTCTTGCTCTTTTTCTGCAAATGAAAGGCGCCAGCCCCGCTGGCTTCCAACGAACTCTAAGAGAGAAGTGCCGAAAGTTTGCTCCGAAGAAGTCGTACTCCTATTACTATTCTTATCAGTGGTGGCGGCCACTGATAAGAATAATAATAGTCGTAGTGGGAATCTCCAGAGAGAAGAATGAAAGAGAAGAAGCAAGGNNTGTCTCAAAGACTTCTCTTTTGTGTATGTAGGAAAGGTAAGAGGCTAAAGGGATGCTTGTGGGAAATGTCTACGAGATAGATAGACCCCCTACCATACATAACCAAGAAGAGTGAGACGGTAGGGGGTAGGTGCAATGATCCGATTGAGGAGTCAGGATCGCCCTTGGTCTATCCATAGATAGATAGACAGATA
>NW_027154392.1:12695-21499 GCF_002600585.1 Cystoisospora suis
AGAATGAAAGAGAAGAAGCAAGGCTGAAGAGCCATATGAATGGCCGCCACCATCATAGGACCCCCAGTCTGTCTTCTTCGTCTCCCTTCTCTCTCTGTAGACCCCGGCCCCCTCCCGACTATCCTCCTTCTTAGTCTCTCCTCCTCTCTCCTGGCCTGTCTCCTATCTCTCGTCCACCCAAGGGAGACAGGCCGCCAAAAGAAGAGTCGAAAAGAAGCAAAGGCCCAGGACTCATGGTGGTGAAATGCCTCGCTATGGGATAAAGAATAGTGAGAACAAGGACAATTCCACAAAGAAGAAAACAAACAACCTCCTTTTCTTTTGTTTTTTTGTCTCTTTTTGGTTTTTTTTTTTTTTTTTTTTTCTTTTTTTGGAACATATGCATGCACGCAACATATACATATCTACTACATCCATCATCTCTCCTCCATACACATGTGCTTCTAACGACCTAGCTAGGTGGATTTATGATAAGTTAATCTCTTCGACTCTTTTGTATGTCTTTCATTTCTTGACGCCTGTCCATGCCATCTCCCTTCTCCCTTAGTAAAACAACTGTAATGACTCTTCATGGATACAGCAATCGCTCGCCCCTGGTTGGGTCCGATCAAGAGCTTGATTGGCGTAACCCTCGCACCTTTGCCAGTCCAAATGGCTCCCTTGAGGAGAAGATGAGGTGTCTTCTTCATCTTCTTCCGGGAGCGCGCCAAGCCTGAAAACAGTAGCAACAAACGTAGGAGAATGTCACATGTAGAAGAAACAAGTAGGTGCGTCAGAGAAGACTGCAGGAGGGAGGCAAACGAAAAGAAGATTGACAAGACAGGAGTAAGACTGCTGCTGTGCCGGGGTGCATACATCCATGGAAAGGCAAGCTTGTCTTTCGTATTCTACAGCGAAATAGACACTCTGTAGCTTCAGTCGATAAGAGAAACGCATGTACGAAACACATCACACGAACATACAGTCTTCACAAGCAGCGAACTCGTCGGGGTAAGGGGGGCCGCGACCGTCCATGGGCATACACGTACCTATGTATGGATACATGCAGATATGTATGTCTTGTATAGATACATGAACTCATCCCACCCCAAGAATGTTGCGTGGCGGAAGTGACTTACCATTCGGACAAGGCTGTCTGCAGAGAACGAGCGCCCAGCTCGAACATAGGAACGGCGATGTTGAAAAGCCAAAAGAGAATCTCTTCTGTGCGATTCACTAAAGAGCGTCCTATTTCCTCCTCACAATTCACTTCATGTCCAACTTCCGTTTGTTCGTCAAAGTCCTCTCGCTTCTCGGTCCCTTCCAGCCATTTCAAGCAAGCTCCATCCTGTCCCTCTACGTCTCCTATCGTTTCTTGTTTTCCTTTATACTTCTCTCTTGGCGGCACTGCCGTAGAGACGTATGAAGTTTGATAAGGGAAGAAGAGCGCCCTTCGTTCTGGTGTCTCCTCCCTAAACTTTTTCTTGACGCACGCGATTGCTCGTGGGGCAGGGTCTTCTTCGAGCTCTCCTGCAAACGGCGCCGAGAAGACCAGACACCTTGTATGGACGAAATCTCCATGGTCCTCGTTGGCGAGACGTTCTCCAGCTTCAAGGAACCTTGCTCTTCGTTGGTTCCTTTCTCCTACAAGCTCTCGCCTGCCCCATGCAGAGAGGACTGGCTCAAGAAAACACACTCGTCTTGCATCAAGGGAAGAAGTGAAGTGTGATCTGTCTGACAGATCAGGTTGTGCTCTCCCATCGCGCAGACCAACCGAAGAGGAACCATGGACCTTCATAGCAGCAGATACCACAAGGTCAGTAATGTCTGGCAAGCTGGCGTTGTTCTCCTCCTCCTCTCCGGACGTCATGGGTTGATCCACATCACCTAGACACCTGTTCATGTTTGATAGCACCCTTGTCTCTTCCGGGTCCTCTTTGTCTTCTCCGGGAAAAGACGTCTCCTCCTCCTTGGGGTCGATGCGGACGACCGTGGCGCTTACTTCTTCCCCGTTTCTCGTATATAGGCCAGTGGTCACAACGCCATCGTCTATGCCAAAGAACCACTCTACCACTTCGACAAAGTCGTTTGCTCCACCGTAAACCCATCGCAAATCGTTCACGCTCGATGACTCATCGTTGTAGTCGAAGCAAGGGATTGCTCCGTCGTCCTCTTGTCCTCCTGGTCTCTCCTGGTTTTCTCCTGAAGAACTTTGTCGTAAGAAGCGCGGTGTCTCGGCGGAAGGCGGTAAAGGCGAGGCTTCGCCATCTGGCATCTCCCCCGGTAATGTGGAGAGTCCTGATGTGTTGAGGCATGTGGCAGCCTCTTCTTCAATACTATCCTCTTTCTTTGGTTTTGTCTTCTGGCTGGCCTTCGCTTCGCCTCGACTCCTCCTTCCGAAGAGAAGACACTTTGGCAAGCACGAAGCACAGGAGGGCAGCCCAGCGCGCTTGCTGCCCCCCTCTCTTTGCTGCTCATCTTCGGGCTTCTTCCTTCTATCCACTTGCCTTGTCTTTTCTTTGTCCGCGTGGTGGCTCTTACACGGTGGTGGCGATCTCTCGGCCGGCCGTGGAATCATCTCCTTCGCCACCCCCGCAGTCGCCTTCCGGCGTAGTAGCCACGACGAGAACCCCATTTTTTAACAACAAACACACAAAAGCAGTAGGCTCGGAATAGACTCCGAGAAGGAAATCCTGATTGCTGGCTGCAAGCTTAATCGCGGTGATAGCGAACGCGTAACGGCTTGAATGCAGTCCTCTAAGGATTTTCGCAGCAGCGGCGCCCCCGAAACGCCAGAATAAAAGATCGGGGAACGACCTCAGGCATTCTAAAACCCCCCTGCCGTCCATTTCTTGTCGTCACTCGCGCTCGAGGGTTCCCATTTTCATCGATCTTGCTCGGCGGGATCGGGACAGAAAGCAAGACACAACAAATCAGCTAGCGCGCACACCTCCTTTAAACCCCCGACCCCTCCCTCAGGTAGCGGGCCCTGCCGCATCCCCCCCGCTTTCCACCCGCCGTACTTCGCGGACATGTTGCTTTGGACCGTTTGTTCTACGGGCGATCTATGATGTATGGCCGTGGCCCGTGGTGAAAGGACTTGTTCTGTTCCCCGCGGAAGCCTTCTCTCTCTCAATTCGGCCATCTGTCTTCACTCTTGATGAGAAAGAAAGCGAGTGTTTGTGAGAGACTCTCCGGGTGTGCCGCTCCTAGTTATGCGTCGGACTCGGCGCTTTGCTTTTGTAAACATGCTTTCGGGCGCCTGCTGTAATAAGGCTGGTTTTATACCCAAGTAAGAGACTGTATATATACAGGCCCTCGGTTGTATCCTTGTTATCTATACCCAGGTAAGAGACTGTATATATACAGGCCCTCGCTTGTATCCTTGCAGGAGACAGGGAAAGCTACGACAGTCGAAAGCAGTACAAGACATGAAGAAATTTCGGTGTCGACTCAGTCGTCGGCGGTCAGTGGTAGATCGCGACGATCTGGGGGATTACAGAAGGTCCGGAAAAAGTACCGAAGATTCTGCTGTTCAGGCTCGCCGCCGTCGCAGTGGTGTTGGGCATGATGGTAGCAGACGTGAAATATAATCCAGGCGTTCTCAAACCATTTGCGGGGCTGGTACGTGGTTCGTTGGTTCGTCTTCCCGAAAAACCCAGTGGTGACGAGCAGGTTCCTTCGAGTATTTCACCCCGGACAGAAACTCTAGTTGCCGGTATCGCGCTGGTTCTCTCATTGCTATTAGTTACTGAGGTTTTCACGTCACCTGCATATAAGAAGCCGAAAAACTAGTGTTTTTGGCGTGGGGTCCAGTAGGAGACGCTCAGGATTCGGATAAACGCTTGGTGACAACAGCAGCGGATGGGAGGAAGCTCGCTGCATTGATATTCACACTTTCCGGCACGATTGTGACTGCCGTTCGCCGGGTAAAAGGAGAGAGCAGGATTGTGACTTTATTTCTTTCAAGGCATCGGAAGCTTGATACTACGAACAGTAACTGAGTGCGCAATGGCTGCAGGCCTCTATATACACACAAATGTGCACTTCAAAATGTATGCTCGAGTGATGCGGCTTGGTCAGATTTCGCATGAAAAGAGACAGGTCCACGGGGTGCCTACTTCCAGACACTATTGTTTTGTGCACTAGGATTTGAGTCGCAAAGCACCAACCAAATGGAAGAGAGAACTTCGCACTCCCTAAAGCGTTTATAGTCCTCCTCATATCAGTGAAAGCATACAGTTGCATATGCACGCGAGAGATACGCATGCGGCAACAATTTTATATGTCTATATAACTGTTTAGTTTCCTCTCTCTGTTCTCTCTAACTGTTCTCTTTTCCTCTGCGACCCGAGAGGGGTGAAGCGCCGTGCCAAAGATGTGTCTTCCTACAGGGTAGACGGTCACTCTATTTTCTACTTGTTCAGCTGTTTCTTCCTTGCCCTTTTCTGTTCATGCTTTTGAAAAAGAGGTGCTATCTGTCTCTCGCTCATGTACTGGGCGGCCTGTCGACAATCATTCGAATGATGGGGGTCGACAAGCCGATATCTTTCCCTCGCTCTCGGAAATTTCATTCGGGTGGCAGAACGCTTGAACTCTAACAGCTGGGCCTCTCCCCGTACTCACCCAAATGTAGTAGTAGTTGTCGCGAGACACTGTTTCTTTCTCCAGGAAACCAAGAAGAGATCCCGTCGCTGTTATCGTACCGCCGCTTTAGTCCGTTCATTTCATGAGTATTAAAGTCTGCTTTTGTCTGCTACGAGCGATGCTGTCAGGTATTTCCGAACAGGGTTTCTCCACGGACGTCCTCGATTTCTCTATACTAAGTATGTTAGCTAAGCTCACCCGCATTTAGAGAAAACCTCACCTCAGATAAGCTCGGACCTGGAACAACATGGAGAATACTGAGAAGACGGCACTTCTCTCCCGGTCTCCGCAGTATCAGTAGTACGACATTAGTAAAGAGTGTATGTGTACCTACGAAACATATTATTGTGCATAGGTGTATGAGTATGTGTCCCGTAGCATCTACATGGATATACAGTAGTAGATTTGTTATTTCGAGGCACGGTTGTAACATTCTAGTACATTTCTCTGTACACACATAAATGGTGTGCATTGCGTTTTGCCTGGTCTCTTCCTTTCTCATTAGAGCGTGCTCGGCACCCAGCTTCTTCTGCTTGGCCCTGCATCATTCATTGCTGGCTCGTATGTCTCAGCGTATTAGCAGTTCGTGCTTACGGAGCAGTCTGTTTAAGTATGTTAGCGGTTACTGAGGGTTTTGAAAACGTAGGAGAAGCAGGCAGTCCTGTTTCTCTTCTCCTCTATTTCTCTCCTGACAGAGTTATTCGACAGATGAAAAGTCGTAACGATATATATACCTGTAAAGAATGTGTAATATGTGCGTACAAATCTTGTACCACATCCCGTCAAGAACTCGGAAACTTTAACCCACTATAAACTTGCCTACTTATTTGTACACACTCTGACGCGTCCCTGAAGCTACGCATCACCAATCTGGGTATCCCTACACAGCGCACACCAAGGTGATTTTGTATGTGGGAGTACTACACGATATTTCGCGTAAGAAGATACGGCGCTTAGTCCCATAAAAACAGAGAGTGCAAGACAAGGCTCCGTGAACCAGGTTCCCCATAGCCCTTTGTGCCCCTTCGTGGGACAGAGAACTTACCAGTAAGCCAGTCTTCTTTTTCCAAGTTCTTCTCCCTTCACTCCGCTTGCTCCCGTCTCTCCTTGTTACCCGTCAGCCACGTTCCGAGTCAGACGACCAGACTTCTTCCTCCTTTGTATCGGTTATGCAACAGTAAAGAGGGCCAACATACCAACTCATAGGTAACATCTTTCCGCGCAGCGTATCCAGCAACAGCTACATCAGCAGCCACGTAGAGTGCTCTCTGCTGGTTCTTGAAGCGACGTTGCTCTTCGTCGAAGCAAGGATTCTCAACTTCAGTCTTGAAGAAAATCTTGAATTTCTTCGACCATCAGGAAAATGTGAAGAAGGCAACGGATCGCTGATTTCATAGTGGGCGCCTTTTCTGGACTAGTGTGAACGGCGCATTGATAGCTTTCATCGAGAGCACATCAGCTACGATCTGGGCAAAAGCACACGCCCGTACAATGAGTGCACATCACAACATATGATGGCTCTGCACTCGTCGGAGAACTCCGGGGGGTGTCCCAACACCGAAGAGAGCCCGCTCACGTGGCTGACTCTGAGGAAGACGCCACACTCTTGTCCGACTGTGAAGATCGTGTCACGCGCGTGTCTGGCTGCTCGAAGAGTTGCGGAGCTCTCCCCTGTGTGTAGAGGAAAAGGCCAGCTTCGCTCTGGCGGTGCAGGCTGGCTGTGACTGTGCAGAGGGGCAGAAGGTGTCCGTCTGTGGCGAGTTCAAACTCGTATACATACGTGAAGAAGTCGTCTTGCTTTTTCCTTGCTGCGGAGAGAACCTAGTCGACGGCGTCCTCTGCTGCTCGCAGATCAGGTGTCGTGAGTGAATGAGTGGGCAGTTACCACTCTTCGTGCACAGTGGCTTGTCGCAGAAAATCCATCATTGCGGTCCAGCGAATTGTGTCGCAAGTACCACCGGAACCTGATAGGAACAGAGAGCTACATCGACACCGTGGCAACCACACAACCAGGTGGCCGCCTTCTGGTCCCACCATCCCCATGCATTCCTAGCCTTCCCGTCTCCCGGAGTGCATCTGGCGCCGTCTTCACTTTCTCAGGCAGATGATACCTGTAGTGCGCGTCATAGCACTTTTCCGTGTGTTCACGTAGCCGAAACACAGTTGTCCGCCCTCTGTACGAGAGCCTAATCATCAAATTTCCTTGCTGTGGCCTTTAGCCGTTGAGCGTGGCCGTGTTGGCGGCTACTTGGCCCCCAACTGTTTTCCTCGCCGACGAAACATCCGCTGATGACTGCGAATACCAGCGGAGATGGCACGTCGAATTCTTGTACGCCTCACTAAGATGCAGTATCCGGTACTGTGCCCCCTGCGCAGTGTACGTTGGGATGCTCCGGGTGCAGCGGTTGGCCCGGGGCTGCTCGGCTGGCTTTGCGTCCGGCCGGTGACGACTGGCGACAACACGATGACGCGCAGCCGCTGCGGATGACAGCACTGGAGAACTGCTCTCGGAGACAGTAGAAGGCCCCGATCGTCGACATTCCTCGGACATCGTTCTTCTACCATTCCATGTGGTACGTTTTCCTCTTTTGTATGCAGACTCTCCCTTTTCTGATGGCTTCCCACAAAGGTTTCATGTAACGTGGAGGGCTCAATCATCGGGTAGGACGGAGAGCAACACCGACTTGCAGGGTTTGTTGCCTTGGGAAAGATACGACGCCTGCTTGTCTCCTAAGCCCGCCCCTCTACCTCTATTCTCTTCTTAGTTCTTGCTCCGAAGCCGTAAACAAAGGGAATATTTTTGCCGGCGACATACGCCCTTTTTCTCTTACAGTTTTGTTGCATTCGAAGTCGTAACCAGGCAAGTCATATTTTTGTTGGGGAGACCCCCTGCTTGTTTTTTTTTTTCCATTGCATTTCGTCCGGGAAGATGGATGCGAGCTTCACCTTGCTTCCCAAACTTTTCTCCTTGCGTCTGTCCACTTGCTGGCTGCTATTGTGGGCGCCACAAATTCTGTGGAACTTGGGACTGTTCGAAGAAGCCGCAAGAGGAGTAGTAAGACCCGGGACGAAGGGGGGCGTAGGGACTGGAAGTGAGAAGCCTGTAGAGCACTACCCGCTCTTAGCGGCTTACGCCTTCTCAGCTCCAGGGGTGTGGGACCCAACAGGGATGAATGAACCGTTCCCTCTTGCCGAGGACAGCGACAGCTATGGTGCAGATGAGAGCTCTTCCCAGGTGGAAGCACCTTCCGCGTCGACTCTGCCGCCGTCGGTCAGCCACTCGCCAAGGCGGTCTAGGGGTGTCACAAGAGACTTGGACAACATACCGAAGCCCCTGGTGTTCAACCTCCCGTCGTCGGTTAGTCGTTCACCAAAGCGGACTACAGGTGTTACAAGAGCTTCGAAGAACGTTTCCAAGGCTCCGGCTTTCATGTTCATGGTCGCAGTGTTGTTGGTAGTGATGCTACTACACATGAAGTATAACCGAGACGGCGTCAAATTTCCTGAGGGGGTGGAGCCCCTTTCAGTGATCGTTTCTCCAACACCTAGTAGTGAAGAAGGACACACTCCGTCGGGGCTTTCCCGGACAAAGATTCTAATCATTGGTATTGCGCTGGTCCTCTCCACGCTTTTCGTTACTGATATTCTCAGACGGCAAGATGAAGCTCCAGGAGCACAGAGCTTGTCAGTGAGCCAAGATGATGACACCCGCTTGGTAAGAGCAACGGGTGTGATGAGACTCGCTGCGTTGATTTTCACACTTTCGACAACGGCCGTAGGACTTGTTCTCCGGAAGAAACGCGGCGTCGAGCTAGAGCAGGCGAGGAAGAAAGCAGAAGAGGAGGAGTCGAGGAAGAAAGAAGAGGAGAGACAGAAAGCAGAAGAGGAGGAGGAGAGGAAGGAAGCAGAAGTGGAGGCGAGGAGAAAAGCCGAGGAGGGAAGGAAGAAGGCACACGAGGAGGCCAGGAAGAAGGCAGAGGAGGAGGCTAAGAAGAAAGCAGAGGAAGAGAAGAGGATGAAAGCAGAGGAAGAGGAGAGGATGAGAATAGAAGAAGAGGCGAGGAGGGAAGCGGAGGAAGAGGAGAGGAGGAAAGCAGAGGAAGAGGCGAGAGTGAGAGCAGAGGAAGAGGAGAGGATGAGAATAGAAGAAGAGGCGAGGAGGAAAGCAGAGGAAGAGG
>NW_027154392.1:21707-24229 GCF_002600585.1 Cystoisospora suis
GAGGAGGAAAGCAGAGGAAGAGGTGAGGAGGAAAGCAGAGGAAGAGGCGAGGATGAGAGCCGAGGAAGAGGCGAGGGTGAGAGCAGAGGAAGAGGAGAGGGTGAAAGCAGAGGAAGAAGAGAGGATGAGATCAGAGGAAGAGGACAGGATGAGAATAGAAGAAGAGGAGAGGAAGAAAGCGGAGAAGGCGAAGAGACAAGCGGAAGCGAAGAGGGCAGAAGAAATCAGGAAAGCAGCGGAGGCGGCGAAGAAATCAGAGGAGGCTCCTAAGGGGCTCGTCCTCAAGAACATACCTGTATGCTTAGAAGTTGTACAGACTCCTGAAGTGCAGCAGGACTTTGGCGAAGAACCAGAGAAACCGTCGCCACTGGAGGTTGTTTACGAACCTGGCAGTGAGACAGTA
The DNA here is from genome assembly GCF_002600585.1 of Cystoisospora suis. Classification (NCBI taxonomy): domain Eukaryota; phylum Apicomplexa; class Conoidasida; order Eucoccidiorida; family Sarcocystidae; genus Cystoisospora; species Cystoisospora suis. The sequence goes on from NW_027154392.1 coordinate 22,111, forward strand.
CAAAAAGTGGAGGAGGGAGTCCGCCGGATGATGAAGGATATCGTGGATATTTCACCAGAACTACATGACATGCTGAACGAACAACTCCAAGCTCTTGAAAAAACATCGAGCAGGATAAACTTCGAGGAGCGCTTCAGGCGTTTGATAACAGTCACCCACAGAGCCCAGGTTATGGTTGTGGAGCACAATGTAGCCCAAATAGCGAAGGTTCTACTCAAGCGGGAATTCATGGGACATCATCCGTTTCTTATTCGTCAACTCGAGTCTCATCGGTCTTTCTTGCAAGAGTTGATTCCGGACATTGACAGAAACTATGAGTCGACTGTCACTATTATTCAACACAAGTATCCTAAGGGAAGAACAGCCAAGTCTTTGTTAACTTTCATGGATGCCGAAGTGAAAGTGTTTGGAACTTTCGTAGAAGGTCTTGAGAAACGGGTAGCATTTCTCGCAAGCTTTACCGACTTCAGGGGGGCGCTGTTGCCAGGATATCATGCAGACTTCAAGCGTCAAACCGAGGAAGTCAAAGGTGAAGACGCCGCAGCAGTAGAAAGGCTTCGTGGTTTGGCGAAGCAAGATTTCCCTCCGATCTATGTTGCTCCGTGGCTTAAAAAAGAACGAGGCGCCTTTAGACCCTCTCTACGATGAAAGGGGGGGGAACATCAGCGGCGTGCGGGCGGCATCAGCAGGCTGGTTCTTTGTTTGTGAAGTCATTTATCACTAGCCGCTTTGGCAATGGTTCTAGTAGGTGTCACTGTGTTCATCCGCTGTAGCACCCCAATCAAAGTACCAGTAGCCTTGAGACTTCCAGCACGTTTTTTTCTTTTTCTCCGTCTTTACGATTAGGGTTTCCGTTTATTTCTCGAACTTTTTCAATCAAAACTTCAGGTAAAAGTAAGTTGTTCATAGGTGCACGATGAGAATTCCTAGTTATGGAGATGAGTTTTTCTCCGTACTTTTTTCCCCTGTTCCGCGGAGTGGTGAAGTGTGATAATGTACCTAAGTGAAAGTGTTCTTGTGTGTGAAAAGAAAGTCGAATAAAGCAAATCAGGCAGGAGAGAGTACCGGAGAATTACACTTGGCTGTCAAAAAGCGAATGAAAAAATAGGGAAATAGTACACGGCATGCATTCGTTAACTACGCATGCACGTGCTTCGGAGGGGGGTTCTGAATGCCATGAGCAAGAGTTTTTTGGTGTTGGCTTGACGATGCCCATGGCAGTCGTGTAGCGGTGTCCTGTGAGCCTTTATATTCGCTGCATGCCGTTTCTTTTTTCGAGAGAAATCGTTGAGGTTTGCGATAATGCTACTACTGTCAGTGGTCAACCGGTGAGGAGCGGCCAGCAATTTTTCGTAAGCGAGGGTCGATGTGGACGAGTCGAGCCCTCTCCAGCTCCGCCTACAACCGACAAAAAAAACTGCTGTCCCAGGTGTCCCAACCCGTTCACAGAAGTACTGCCGCCGCCAGTACTGGGGCTACGACGGCAAAGTCGATGATACTCAGAACGGGGGAAAAGAAGTAACTGTAAAATCCGTTCGTTCTCTCACTATAGCTGTAAAGGTTGCCTCAAAAACGTGAATGAAGTAGACACCCTCTGTTCACAAAGGCAGTAGACGTATATTGTGACGGACCGAGACGCGCCGTAGCCAGCGCACCAGCGGTCGCTCACGACGCGGCATTCGCGTGTAGGCGGTGCGGCACTCATTGACGGCACGGCATGCAGGGCGGCAACGCGGAGTCGGATGGAGGGTGTAACTCTACTCTCTCGTCTAAGCTGCTGCGTCCACGCCAGCGCTAACAGGCTTGAGCAGCTTCCAGATCCGCCCAAGTTAGAAGGTCGCATAATGTGGTGTAGGCTTCCCACGATTTCCACAGATCGGAGTCTTTCCACTTGACTAATAACCGGCCGTCGGCTGTCCCGTAGCGCCTTTTTTCGCTCCCGTGCTGCGGGAATCGTGTCGACTGCGTAGGGGTGTGCGTCGCATCCGACTTGGCACCTTGGGCAATGCTGCCGACAATCGAGCCGGCTGCAGGCCGCGTTGCCGACAGAAGGCAGCGCGCGCACGTAGTGTAGTGAGTGCGTGATGACTATGTGCGGGCCACGCATACGTGACAGTAA
>NW_027154392.1:24297-24600 GCF_002600585.1 Cystoisospora suis
CGCGCGGTCGCGGCGGAGCCGGAGTGGAACGGACTTGCACAGTAATAATACCTTTTTTTGGCTTTTCATTTCATGGGTCGCTCCTCGTTGCACGGCAGAATGGCCGGCCAGCCTGTCAACCTTTCTGCCATTGACCCGACAACGATGCGGAATCTGAGGCAGGAATTATGGAATAGATTTTTCAAGGAAAGAATAAACAGTCTTCGTCCTCGGAAGTACGACGGCAGTTCACATCTCGCGAGAGGGGAATCGCCGCGGAGGAGGATCGCGTCTGACAGGCGGCTCTGTTTCTGGATGGGGAGG
>NW_027154393.1:0-67232 GCF_002600585.1 Cystoisospora suis
CTCGCAACGGGCACGGACTGGGCAGCAGCCCTCTCCGCTGGCTCTTCGGGCAGGTCCATCTCTATCTTAGAGCTCGAAGAGCCAGCGGAGAGGGCTGCTGCCCAGTCCGTGCCCGTTGCGAGTACTGGCGCGGTGTGAGGTGTTGCCTGGGATCTAGTCTGTGGGGGCTTGAGACTGTGCAGTTCAGTTTGTTGTTTTCGCAGTGGCAGGGTGAGCGGGCGGGCACCGGTGCGTGGTCTGTCTGTGGTGGCTCAATACCGGTTGAGATCCCTGTCGCAGTCTGTACCCTGTCTTCCGGTTGCCGGTGTGTCCGCTTGGTGCCGCGCCCGCGGCCCGTTTGCATTGAGGACACGGATCTTTGTCCTTTCTCTGTGAAAGCAGCCTTGCAAACCTCCATGTGAGATATTCCGCAGTACTGGTATGGACGCGATACAAGCAAGCTGTCCCACTCTTTCCATGAAGGACATTCCCAACCACATCAGTTCTCAAAGAGCAGCCACAACCCGGTTTGTTTCCGTGAATTCGCTGAGCCGAGGTTGATAACGCCTGTGACTTCAGTCCGAGAGAGTGTGTGCCCTAGGCGTTACTTTAGTTGCTGGTTCCCATCAGGGATTACGACAAAATCAGAAACTCGGCTATCGCCACACTGGTGGCATCACGTCACTGACGCCGCAGCGCGGACATGGCAGGCTGCAAGAGTCTATCGTTCAAATTACCGATAACAGCGCTGAACCCCAGTGCACAATCTCATTGTTGTCCGCCTTTGAAATCACTAACAGAGGGACTAAAGATCCACACACTCTCGGCGACAGGGGCCTGAAGCGAGTGACCGCTCTCGCCTCAAGGCCCCGCCCTCGATAAAGTTGTCCAGAGACGGGTGGGTGGACTGTTGCCCAAAACCGATGTTGCAATCCGAAGAGACCACATGATTGGCGATGGCGTAATTTCGTACGATGTTCCGTAACCCGTCCGAGGATCTCCGCCCCTCGCTCTACGCTACGCGTTCTTTACATCCCCCTTCCCGCTCAGGGATCGCTGGCTTGCCGTTTGGGGTCTCTGCACTCTTCCCGTCTTTTGCCACTGGAAGTGGAGCCGTTTCGTGGATAGCACTTTCCATACTTCCCCCCCTGTAGTCACTAACCCGGTCTCGACAGAAGGGAGGTAGTGTATTGGCGCCTGGAGGCCGGGGGCTACAGGGGACGGCCCAAGCACTTAGGGGGGTCGATCGAACCTAGCCTACCGGTACACCACTTCGGAGCACGAACCATCGCTCTGCGATGCGGGGTGAAATTCGATCACGTGTCGGAGGGTAGCCGTCACGGTTACTTCGACTGGAAGCGTCTTTTAGTCGCACGCCCGAAATAGGTGTTTTCACCAAGGGGAGACCATCACTCGGCAGCAGTCCGGAGTTTGTAGGGGAAACGGTTCCCTGCCTGTTAAACACCAGCCATGTCTAGCAGTGTGGTCCAGTTCACGTTCTGGGGCCTCACTGTCCGGCGCTTCGGCCCTGCCGCGCGGTCACTGGTTAACCGTTCTTGTTGAGCCAATCTGCCATCCGGTGGGAGCTGCTCTTAGAAAAGCTGACCATCAGAACCAAGCCCAACGCTCCCTTGAAGGTCCGAAGGGAATGACCGCCGAGGGTTCGCGCGGACCATGGAGACCCCCACCAAGCAGTACCCCCCAGAAATTCTCTGTCCCGTTTCACACATTTCCGACTCAGGCGCACTTACACATGACTTTGGGCTGCATCCAGAATCCTCTACTTCGTACCGAAACCACCGAAACTCATGTTTGACTCAAGCGCACCTTACGTGCGAAGCCCTCAGTTCCCCGTCTTCTTTCCCGAAGGGGGTTCAACCAATGTATTTTCTTTCTTTTCTTTCGTCGAGCTGACCGATATTCTCGCCCGCTGCTGCCACTGTTTCTGCGGGTTGAGGCGCGAGGTCGGACTGATCAGCCGATAGGAAAGCGCCTGCCTGCCCTGCCAGCAACGGGCGGAAACGTGGGGTCTTGAACGTGACTTACGCTCGAGGTGATTTCGACTACCCCGTGTGAGTCGCCGCCGGTCTCCTACATTCACGTGCTGGAGTTGGCAACCCACTGAGAAACAAGCGAACGCGCTCACGTCATTTCTTGCATGTAACTCCTGGTCTTTGTGAAGAACGCGACGGTAGAGCCCGTAAAGCGCCTGCTGCTAACGGTCCCCGTAACCGATTTGTAAGGCGCGCCTTCGCCGAGAACGTCTCTCCTGCAAGAGCCTACAATTGGCGCATCCGTGTCGCCGGTGTCAGCCGCTTGCAGCTACGTTTCACAGGATACGAACACAAGTGATCGCGGCCTCCTCGCGGGCAGGCCCTCGGGGGCATGATCCGAGGGGAAGTGGTATACATCGCACTCAGTTGCGGCTACTATGGTGTAGTTGGCTTTACTATCTTCGGCAGTTGTTTGTCTCTGGCAGAACTTGCTCCAAGTTGCGAAGATCATCCTGCACTACAATTTTTCCCGATACCGCACACTTCCGCTGTCTCATTTCCTCCTTCAGTCGAGCTCCGCCCAAGATCGGCTACCTATGTGGCCCCGACCTGGTGAGGGTAAGCCGCTGCAGAGAGAGCCACCGAAAACCACGTGGTTGGAGCTGTCCCCGCTATCGATTTACACGCCGGAAACGACTCCGTCGGGCGCTGCCTTCTGACTGGTGAAACTAGGACAAGTTGAGGCTAGAGCTTCGCACGTCACATCAGCATCTTTTTCCCGTCATCCGGACTTGGTGTGACTTGTCCGTTGTGTTGTGTTAATCTGTATTCCCGTCACTGCAAGCAGCAAACCGTCGGCCGGTTGCTGGAACGGCAGGGAGGGGCAGTCCGACTAGCAAGTGTCCGTGCGAGACGGGACTAGGCTCTGAAACTCGAGGTTGCTCACTAGCTTTTCTCGATCGAGGACTCGCGGCTGTAATCAAAAGCAACGGCTGTCCCGCAGAACGTGCGTTTTCCTCGAGGTTGCGAAAACCCCAAAAAAGGCATGCAGCTGGTGTTCTAGTAACGTCTACCAAACTTGCGGTCAGCGGCTTTACCACCCGCGCACTGTCGTCGCCACTTACCTTCTCCCTTGGTGTGCTGCCCGCCTGTCTGGTCCTTCCGTCCCCCCGGGAGTATCTTACCTCTTCACCCACCTCCTCATTACGTGTGTGCTTGGATCTCGGATTTTCATGACTTTGCTGGTCTGCCAAGATACATCCATAGAAACGTGATTTCATTTTCAGGTCGTCTTGTTGAAGGTGGTGTCTAGTAGAGTGATGTGTCTAGGAGCGCCAAAAACGGTCATCCTTTCTGGACAAGACATTTTTCCCAGAAAAAGGTACGCCGATTTTTTACCACTGTTCTTTCGTACACAGTGGTTGCACTTTTTCTGTTGTTCAGCTTTTTTTTTTTATCTCCGTCCCCGCTCGGTTCCCACGTGCACAACCCCGACCCGGGCACGCCGCCGTTCCGGCAGAGCCCCTCTGACTCGCATGGCGGGAAAGCCTGTGCACCAGCATCTGCTACGCGAGACTCAGCTCTGAGAAGGAAAATTTCTCGGTGCCAAAGCTTCTGTCTCCACAGAGTTCTGCAGATGGATGCAGCAGCGCGGAGCTCCCGAAAAATGCCTCCTCTTCTCTCGAATCATCCGCCGTAGGCACTTTGCTTCTCGTCGCCCTTACGTTTATACAGTCTCGGTCAAGTCATCAGTGCCTACAGAGGGAGAATCTGTTTTTCATTGCAACCTCCGGAGGACCCAGAGCTGTGTCTGGAGGCAGTCAAAGGCTCTTGAACACCTCACATGCGTCTTGCCCTCTACCGCCAAGCTGTCGGTTTCCACCACATCCGAAGGCGTCCACGCTGCTCTCCACTTTTCCTGAAACCCTTGGGTATCATTACCCAGTGAGGCAGGGATGTCCCAACAGTCAGTTGTCCCCGCGACTTCAGCCCTGCGTTTTCTTCCCTACGAACTTCCCAGAACGACGTCGCCATGCAAGTCGCAGCCCTTGTGGTTGAAGGCACCGTTGTAGCCACCTCGCCGCCTGGCGCCGGTTCGGGGTGTGCGGCGTACTCACCTTCGCTGTCGAGGTCCAAACAAGCTCAGTCTCAAGAAGGCAGTCACAGCCCGTACGTGCCCTGCTCTCCGTTGTTGAATTCAGCGCGCCTTTCCGTGGATTTGCTGAGGTGTACCTCTCCAGCCACCCGTGCAGAAGTACTACAAGGAACAGAACAACTACCGTGCCTGGCATTACAAACTCCGCAATACAGCTCTCCCTCTCCGTCTCCTACAATCAAAACGCTTATGCACTCTCCTGCTGGTCGGCGGGCTCGGGACGGTAGACCTGAAGGCCACCAGCGTGTCCCAGTGTGTTGTCATACTGAAAGTGTGGCAGAGGTGGCGGTCATGGGTGGTGTGGTTGACACCACTAGCTGGTGTGTAGCTACTTCATCTGAATCAGTGGCGGGAAACCCGGTCCGAAGATCTTCTGGGGTGACAAATTTACCCAAAGAGACCAGGGAGTCTGTAGTGGCCGAACGCGCTGAAGGTCCACGGCAGCTGTCACTCAGCACACCGTTGAAGGTGTCCCCCCCCCTCTGCCGTAGTCCTGTGTCTAAGAATTTATGTCTGCCCGTACCTGAAGATGACAGGGCTGGAAGTCTGGCTTCAGAAAGTCTTGGTCAAGGCACTTCTAGCTATGTAGCTATGGGCTCTATCTCCGGTGATAACGTTTTGTGTACCTTTGCGGACGATGTGGTTGTTGAGCACCAACAGGAGCCGTTGCTTTTGGACAGACGGCCCGGTGATGCAAGCTGTAGCTATGAATCCGATGAGGTGAAAGAATGCCCATTTCTTTCTCCTTCTTTTCGGAGCGTAGATGATCAGGTCACAATTCAGTCAATGAACTCTAGCCTTTTCTCAGGAAAAAGTAGCTCTCTGCCACAAACTCAGTCTCGCGGAGGCGGAGGCTCGGGGAATCCTGTCACACTTTTGTTGCCGATCCCCACTCGGCGCAGGGATCTAAAGGCCTTTACGAGAGACGGGGGAGAGGGAGACAGTTCTTCGGAGGAGGTTTTGTCGGAGGATTCAGCTGTAGAGAGACCCCCTCCAAGAGAACTCTTTGGTCCGATGGGTCGTCGAATTCGACCAATCCGCAAGACCCAGCCACCAGAGAAAGCTGGAGACGGGTCTCTCTGTCCGCATCTGGCCAAACGTGTTTCTTTTGGCAGTCCTCTCTCAGTCGAGGTAGGTATTCACTCTTCAGAGGGGGTGAACAGGCTAACCGCGCTGAATGAGGGATACCCCAATCACTGCCCTCTAGTCTAGTTTATTGGCATTCTTCTCCGGGTACCACTGATTCTTGGACGTGCTTCAGTCATCACGGTGCTGCCTGTAATCGGTGTGCCTTCATTCAGGCTGCCCAGCTTCATTCAAGCACGGAAGACATGGTGTATTTAATATGTTTATCTGGGAGAGGCCACCCCCATAGAGTGCCAAGTTTTTGACGGGACTCTTCACTTGGCGTGCGGTAAATGCGGTTTGCTGTGGGGTGTGTAACGGTACTGAGAAACACTGGGTCTCCTGTGTCCCTCTCTTTGAGCCTTGTGCGAGTGAACAGCCGTTTCTTTGTCTTCGGCTGTACTGCCGTAATCAATTGTCCTCGGCACCCTACGACTCTTCACGTAAACCCTTATACATGTAGCATCTACGTGTGTCTATGTCTTTCGGTTATCCAGTTGGGCGTAGGTCCGGGGACGAGAGCTTGAGTGAGAGCAGCAAGATTACGTCTATGCACGCATGTCGACTCCTGTCGCTTCCCCCCACGTGTGTCTCACTGAGCCGGAAATGAAATGCTAGACCAGAGAGACAGCATCTACCACCTCTTGTTGTCCATCCCAGCAATCACGCGCTTAGAGGGAGTTTTGGTGCTTGGGGGTTTCCAGCTACGGTACTCTGTCATACAGTCCCTTCCACCCCTCAGTCCTAGTTTCACTCCAAGAAGCGTGTCATGCTTTGTTCAGGTATCCTTGCACAGACACTCGTGTCAGGATACCCTCTAGACGGGTAAACATTCGCAGGTGCGAGCAAGCCTTGGGTCAACTCTGTAAATACAAGAAGTGCTGATATCACATTGCTTCTTTTCTCCTGATGCCTTCAGGTACACCAGTATTCCTACGCGGATGGGTCCAAAATAAGCGGAGGAAGCGTGACAAGCAGTCAAGACAGCTCGAACAGCAGTCTGGGTTCCTTGTTGTCTTCACCTTCGACTCAGTGTCTTCTTTTGCCTGCACGTGAAAACAGCTCTCCAACAGAGGAATGCAGCTTTGCATTCGTGAGACCAGGGTCCACTCCAGCAGGACGTGGGGGTTTTCTCTCTCCAACTCCTCGTGCTTCTACTGCCGCTAATCCACTACCTCGGTCTCCTACTTGCCTCTCGTGTGATACAGGAAGAGAAGGGGGACGGCTTCCCCTGACCAACAGTGAAGCCTCGTATTCGCCTTTGGCCGCAGAAGAAGAGACTTCTTACAGTGATAGCAGTGGATGTATGACCCGGCGCCACAGTGACACCTCAGGTAGAGGGAATGACTTCCCATCGTTCCGTCTTTATGTTGCTGGCAGCTCCACACCGGAACGGGGCGTTTCATCACTGTCTCCATCAGTTTGTTCTCCTGTCGTACAGTCTCCGTCGGCTGTTTCCTGTAGCCCTGCGCAGGCTTCATTATCCCCAGTGTCCCACGTTCATTCCTGTCGGCGGATCTCTCCCAAACCGCTTCTTCCGCCTGGTGACAGTGGTTTCCCGGTCTCTCCACCCTCTACGAAGCATGGAGGCACTCGAAGTGTTACCCCTGGAAGCACAACCCCAAGCTCATCAAAGCATGCGCACGGGCTCCGCTTGTTGGTAAGCAGTCCGACAAGGAGTTGTTCTCCGAGAGCACAGCTGGATTCTCCTCGAAATCTAGTCCCCTCTCCTACTGAAGTTCAGTGGAATCAGAGCGTGAGTATGAGGAGTAGCGTGTCCAATCAGATACCTGACGCCTCCCCCCTTTCAGCAGTTTACAAGACAAGACTGGCTCGATCGCCGACATATCTTGTGCCGCAGCCTCGGCTCTCTCCGTCGTCCGCTTCGCAGCGAAACAGCTGCGGGTCACCAGAGGACAGACCGAGCGTATGCCATATGACTCCTCATTTCTCGATGGACAAAACCAGGGTCTCTTCTGTGTCAGAATCGCCGGTTCAGAAGCTTTTTGCAGGGCCTCCTCTTCCTGTCGGTCGGACACCTCACGGGGAAATTCTTAGGGAGACGGGAGGAAGCAGCCGTGAGAATTACGGAACACTTCACCCAGATAGCCTCGTTAACGACGGTGAGGAAAACTCCCCTTTCACCTCTTTGTGTGTAAATCAGCACACAAGCTGCACCCACACACTAGGGACATCCTTATCTCCAGAGAATTCATCAGACGTTTCTGGCCTGCAACATCCGGCCAACATGGTTGGGGTGACGGTGAACTCAAATCCTCAGATTACGTTGTCGGACTGTGTCGTCAGTGGCAGTCGCAATGACTTTCCGAAGGACTTCCCTCAGTCTCCTACCGCCTCAGTTTCTCCTTCTCGTCCCCTTGCATCAGTCCGGTGTAGCTGGTGTGACGTCGGTTTCATGCCTGGAAGGGCCTAGTGCTCACGCGCCTCTGTCCGTGGTGCTCTCGACAGACAGCAAGCGAGGGACGGGGCGTCTCATTGTTCTGTCCAATGCGGCAGACACCGAGATGCGAAAAGGAAGTCGCCGCTGCTGAAAAAAAGCGCGTAGCCGGGATTTCTGTGCTTTCTCGAGTTGCAGGCATCAGAATACATGCTCTCCATCTTTCTATGTCACTAGTTAGAGCCTCGGTGTAATAACGGCAGCCGGTGTGTTATAACTCCGAGGTTTTCTTCTTCTTCCGGTGACCCTGTCTGGCAACCCGCACTCTTGGTTCCACCGCAGACCCCTGTTCTACCCGTCGTTCAGATTCTACTGTTTCTTTACGACGAGGGGGAAGGGAGGAGGCGAACGAGGGGGAAAAGCACCGGAGTACGGACAGCTTTCTCTTGTGTACGGGGATCTTCCACGATACCGTTCTAGCAATCAAGAGACAAAGACGTCTTCCAGTTCCAGTTTGCTTAGCTCCTTCAAAATGGAAGAGCTCAGATACCTAGTGTTAACAGCGAGTGCTTAAACAGGACCTACTTCGCCTGTGCTTCGTGATGGAAGAGGCACGCCTGGTTGTTTTGGTGGTTGGTTTTCTCTACGAAAAACGGAGTTTCCCACGTTGGGGGTGCCTGACTCCTCGCCTGATCCTCGTCAGAGACTGGATTCTCATGAAGATGTAGTGTGCCCGGAGAATGTCTAGTCCGGGCTTGCATCTTCGATCGTCACCTCTACAGAGGAGGACGCAGCAGAACTTTTCCCCCAAGAAAGGGATATCAAAGCATAACAGCGAGTCATAAGCGCGCGGGGCAGGAAGATTCAGCTCATGCTCGAAGGAAGGACAACACAGCATACCCGAAGGGTCACTGGATGGTAACAGTTTCGTCTGACCAGGACGCTCAATACGTCTTCTCGTGCTCCAGGATGACTTTTCCGTGGCAACGGCATCGGAAAGGGAGGAGAGCGTAGTGCAACCTCACGTAGGAGGGGCTCTTACCGCTGGCGATGAACAGATAGAGACAAAGCGCAGTCAACAGGAAGTACGAGTGGACACGCTACAAACATCGCCATCATTATTGATTCTGGAGTCTAGGAGTTTGTCTGTACTAACTGCAGGCTGTTTGGAAAGATACAGCGGACACCCCCTTGGTACCTGTTTCCTTCATGACCAAGAGGGAGGAGATCCTCCAGACATGCATCCAGGGGCGTACGCTAGTGTCATCCGACCGTTCCCAGGAGACAAAGCAGCCATATCGCCATCAGCGAGTTTCCTCAGGCCGCTGTGCCGTCGGGCATATGCAGGAGGCTCAGGGTAACGAGCGTATCAACTCCCCTAGAAGACCGTCTCAGTTCCTCCTCACGCCGAACAGGCACAGAACGTTCCACCTGCTGTACGGAGCAGCTCAGTTGCACCGGTCATGGGAGAGGATGAAGTCGCGGCAAATACTATTTTTCAACGTACAGACGTTAGAATACAGAGGGGCACAGTCTTTCCAGCCGAAGACAGCGCAGGTAACTAATCGGAAGAAGGCGAAATGTGCCATTCTGGGGCCACGTGGTGGAGGCCAGCCGATCTGGTCTCCGCTGAAGAGCGGAGAGCAGTCTCTCCGAAGTGGCAGGTGGAATACCCAGAGATACGCCAACAGTTAGCATGCGAAACTTGCGCTCAGTATGGACGTCTTTGAACAAGGAGGGGGGGGGCGGGAGTGGAGTAGTCGACGAGTATCGTCCGGCGGAAGGTGATGAGTGACCCTCGGTTGTTGCAGGCAGCTTATGATCCTAAGCATATTACTAGTCAGGCGGGCATCCATTTGTTTGCACACGCGGTTCAAGGAAAATCTGTCTAGTATATCTCTAAAGAAATCAGTATTCCAAGCGTCAACTAACAGTCTTCACCATGGTGCAGCTCTCATCCAGTTTCTCAGAGCATTACTTCGCGATTATCGACAGACCGTGACGACAGAGCGGCATCTTCAGCGATCTCGGGAGAAGGGGGGAGAATGCGGAGCAGAAGGCTGGAGTCATGGTTTGTGTGAAGTTCAGGAAGTAATCGTTGACAACAAGCGCCAGAACACCAGTCAGTCACGTTTGCGAGAATAGTGTATGGGTGCACACGGCAGTCAGAGGAAGGGTTGGACCTGTCATGAACAGAAGGTTGAGGTAATAGAATGAAGGCCTCACTGGAGGCAAGGCAGGTCGATCAGAACTATGTCTGAAGTCAGATGAAGTTTGGTTTCTTCCTTTTTCATTCGTTCGCAAGAGCCGTCGCCAAAATATCGAAGGTTTTGCGCCGTTTCGCAAGACTATACTGCATACGTGGCCCGCCGTGTAATCGCGAGCGGGATAAGAGACGAAGACCCAGACTCCTCTTTCCAAAGCCGTGTGGGAGTACAGTCGATCACGCCATGTTTAGCCGTGTATTTTTTTTCGTGAGGATTGCCAGGGAGCCAGTGGCGGGCACGGGGTTGGTGAAACAGGTTTCTTCTACCCGCTGTGGTTTTTGTTGAAAAACTCCAGTTTTGGTTTATGGTCATCCATCGTCTGTCTTTCTGTTGTCGTACGCCTCCTGTTGATGTCAAAGCAGAAGCCCTAAGGGACGTGTGTGATACTTATCCGAACTCTCTCCTAATCTGTATCGCGTCAGTCGCGTTCGTGATTATAGTGGCGCCGAAAGTCCCCCAAATTTTTGTATTGATTTTGTCAGTTTTCTCCTTCTGCTACTAGGTCAGACAGGGTTTTCCTTGTGACCGTGTTGCGTCCGTCTCTCTTTTTAACCGATGGCCCCTTGTGGGCGGTAGCCCTCGGACGGATACTGGCGTTTTTGCATGCGTGTCGCGGCCTTTGTAGATGGCCTCTCTCAGTTGGATGAATATGCGTAGTCTGTATAGAGTCCGACCGTCATCGCGTCAAGGACCACCAGTTCTTAAGGCCTTGTGGCCGCTGCCTTGTGAAACTTCGAACATTTCAAAAACCATTCACTGCTGCCTTTCATGTGCTGAGAGGCAGGCACCTAGAGGGCGACTTGTTACCGTGCACACACGAAACTACAGGGGGACGCACTCTACTGACTGAAATACCTTAGAGGCCGTACTCTAGCGTAGTTTGCTTCTAGAGACCAATGATTTTAGACCTCCCAGAACGCAGATGTTGCCCTCCACCTGTTGCTCGTGGCGATGGATTTCTAATTCTTATTCTACCTGGTTTTGCTGTTATGTCAGACTCTGTCTACATATGCTGATGAATTGTAACTGGTACGGCCCGATATCTTCTGAAGTTTACGCATTCAAAAGACTCTGCGGAACCTCTCCGAATTACTCAACTTCAGCGATGGATCACCGCGGCCCCTGCACACGCTACTTATGCACTGACCCATAACCGCAATGGCGTCGCCCATGCGCGCCAAAGTGTCCTTTGGCATCTGAAAGTAGCAGTGATGACGGGTGTTCAGGTAACGTTCTGGGGCTTCGACAACCGGAAACCTCGCACTCCTTGTGAATCAGCGGTCGGGCGCATCCAGACGTCTTTCCAACATCTAGTCCTATCCCAGACGTTGTGCCGATCGGTGTCACGACGCTGGTTCCCTACAGTTTTGAGCAGGTCTCAGTAGAAGTATCCGCATTCCCGGCAATCTGCTCGACGGAGGAGCGGTGCTCTTGTAAGGACAGTGGTATCCCTAGTCGACGTGTGGTATGGTGGTTGTTTCGTTCTCAGGATGTCCTCAAAGACGGTACCGAAGTGGCTGGGGAAACAACGTGGCCATGCTATCCCTGTGTGTACGTCCCTAGTGTCTTCCTCGACCAGGCGAGTCGAGAGGCTCTCCGAGTCACTATCTAAGTCCCCCACACCCTCAGCCCACAAGCACGTGGGGCTACTGAGCACCACCACCTGCGCCACCCCGCCACTTTAGCCCGCTGTACACCAGACGAGGTATCGACTCATTTCGTTGATGGCTGAAGTCTTTACACCACAAGTGGACCACGCGACCACAAAGACTGAGAACAAAGAGTAGCGAGGCGACGGACAGGTTTACCTATTATCATGAACACACAGTCAATCTAGGTAGGAAGAAAGAAGGTTTTGTTTCTCTATTCGGGAAGACGGACTGTATCAACGTTATCAGCCTTCAGATGATTCCGATCTTGTTCGCCACATCCAAAGCGTCATAATCCGGGGTCAGTCGAACATAGGCTTTCTTGACTCCGTCAGGTCTGATGAGGGTGTTCACTCGTAGAGCCTTAACATCATAGAGGTCCTTAACAGCTTGTTTGATCTGCTGCTTGTTGCTACGAGGATGAACCAAGAATACCAGGGTATTGGTTTCCTCGATCTTCTTCATCGCTGATTCTGTTGTCAACGGATGACGGATGACCGCGTACTTGTCGGTCTTTGGAAGCTTGGGGAATGTGCATGATGAAGCCTCGGTTGAGTGCTTGACGACTTTCGGAGATCGTCTCTTACGTAGTGTGTGCGGTCTAAAGATTTCAACAGCGGAGCACACATTCTTTTTATCCGCTCCAGTAGTAATATTGGTTGTAGCTCTTACATGTTTACGGACGGGATGAACGTATCTTCTAGCGAAGGACCACTATTTGGAAGACCAGAGTATTCCTCCCTGAAAAAACCTTTTACCCGCAATATCACCCTCCGAGTTCCACACGTATTGCCGTACTTGAGCCTTCAAAATACACGTCTATTTGAAGGAACACATCCGTGTGTACACCGCGAAGGCGTGGTGTCAATGGTAACGAGAGACGCAAAACCAGACAAGCAAGCAGCCCACGTCAAACTCGCGCTCATGTACCCCCCTTCCGTTACATATAACTGTCAACACATGAAAAGCACGTGCACTCAAAACTCCGGCGCATCATGCACGCGTACATTCTATCCATGTCTGAGTGTCGACTGACAAGTAGGGAACGAGCTGAGCAAAACGCTATGAATCCCCGCTTGTTAATTTCACTCCGCATTCTTATAGCCGCCCTACAATCAGATACCGAAGACCGGAGGAACAAGTTCCACCCCGGTACCAGCGAAAAAAACGGCAGAAGATATATTCACTCCACGTGTACGTACATACACAGTATCCATGTACTCTTCTGAGTGCCTATCGAGATAGAGAGATATCTTCAGCTTCTAGACCAACAGTGCATGCACATCACACAAAATTTCGTTCTTGAGCGAAGACAGGACACAACAATGAGAGAAAAGACGGGTTGACTCGTATGTATTCAGCTACATGAAGAGGTATATGCCGTGTATGGGAAAGACTAGTTGTACGGATACAGATAACACAGTACAGTAATCCGACTTCCCCTCTTCGCTCTGCCCACTATACGCTAACAAGGCCATCCAAAGAAGGCGTGGAAGCGATATGGATTCCTGATTCACGCAAAGAAGAGAAGATACTTTACATCAGTTTTTGCAAAAGCTGGCAGAGGAAGGTCAACGCGGTCTTCGAATGAATCGCGACAGTAGATACAAAATATACAGCTAGTCTCAATAAACTACAATATATAGAACGACATATATAAAGACGTTGGAAAAAAGCCCTGGTATCTGGTCCCTTGCTATCTCATTCTCTTCCACGCAATGTCTTTCTCCGCCCAGGGCGAGAAGAAAGAGTAGACGCGGCAGCTGTCAAATTACCTGAAGAAATGCACATTTGTGCGGACGCGAGCCATCTTGAAGCTGTTGGAAGTCTTAAGGTTCTTTGAGGCATTCTGAGCCTTCTTCACCTTCACGTTCTTGGCGCCGCTTGATGCATTCCCTCCCTTCTTGCTTCCTCCGGCCTTAGATGCCGCTCCGGAACCTGCAGAAACCAAGAGAAATCTCATCGGATCTACCCCCCATATCACACTGACACATATACAGTAGGGGGGACATCTATATATTTCTCTAGCAGGAGACTGACAAGATCTGTCTACGATTTTGAACGTACACAGATGTGAACGCGGAAGTGTAGGTATGTAATGACTGTAGCAGGTGGAAAGTGGAGAAGGAAGAGGATGCATCTAAGCAGTCCGTGCCTGCTTCCCTTTCTGCTTGGAGGTGTAAGCGCATGCGGCTGTACATCAGATTGCCACTAACCATATAGGCACGTCTACATTGATGCACGCTGCATGTAGTGAGGTGGGCCAAGGGGAAACGGATACTCTCTCTGACCAGCAAGCAATAGACACATTACATGTGTAAGAGGCAGGTATCGTTCTCCCGTGTGGCCTGCTCAAAGGACCATGCTGACATCTCCATCACGACAGCCTCGAAAGGCTGCCGTTATGTTCTGACAAAGAGCGTCAGCAGCGAAAACTTGTTTCTCTACAGTACACCTTTGAACATTCGTACGACGGGCCTAGAAACACAACAGGGAGAAGCGGACACCCGCACCACCGTCAGCAGCTATCCTCATCAACGACCCGATAATTAGCTTCCACGTTTCCCTTCAGCAGAGTCACTTCTTTCCAACGAGGAGCATCCAAGAAAGGCATCATCCTTTTCACACCCTTTTGCCTTCCCCTCTATTGACAACGGAAGTCAGCTGGATCCACCGACCCCTGGAGAAGTAAAAATGAAGAAACGCTATCCTCTCTCTTCCCACGAAGAGAACCTAGCTACGTCGGAGATCTCAGAAGAAAGCGAAGCCTCTGGAGGTTCATCATCTATGGATAACTCCACAATCCAAGAAAGAAACTGTCGCTGCGGCATTCTCTACGGTGAAGCTGAAGTAGCATGTGGGGGATGTGTTGGAGGATAGAACGAGGCGGTACACATACCTTTCTGAGCAGCCATTTTGACTTCTAGGTGAAAGAGATAAGAAACGAGAAAAAGCAGTGAGATTTAGGGAAAGAAAACGGTAAGTTTCCTCCCTAGTCAGAAAGCACGGGACGGTATGAGAAAGAGGGTCTTTCTTTTCTCATAGAGACTCGAGAAGAGCGACCCTTCATTCACCACACGCTTCTCCCCCCTCTTACTCTTACTACACTACTGTAAAAGCCAACCGCCAACCTCCACAACTACCACTGGGGCTATATATGATTCGACGGCTAAAATAACGCAGGCCCCCAGGCCACTCATATACCACTACCACGACCAGAAGGCTAATCCCTCCACTCCCGTTGGTTGGTCCCTCTACCACCGACATTCCCGAGGCCCACTCAATCCACAGACAGGCAGCAGCGAGACTACCTCCTTTAGAGCTCTCATCGCCCCGCCGCGAATCCGTGTCTCCAAATACCGCGCTTAATGTTTCCCAGAGATTCATGTGTTTGTTGAAGAATCCTTGGATGCATGTGCATGCGCTAGAGTTCGACACATAATGAGTCCCTTATCACCACATGCACCGGCGTTTTCCTGCAGTCTCCCGTTGCCTTGGTTCTTCTTTGTTTCTTCTTCTCGAAGACGGCTCGGTTTTTTCTCAAGATAAGATGTGTGCCTGGTGACGCTTCGACAAGCTCTTGCCTTTTTCAGTACGACCGGAGTAGTAGTGGTAGTCTTAACAGCCGTTAGCCGTTTTGTGTTTACTTGCTTAGATGGTCGTCTTCCTCTTTTTCAGTCTTTACCGCAAATCTCCCTTTCCTGACCGCCAGAATCTGTGCGCGTATGGTCTCTGCTATCTCTTCTTCCTCGCTTCTTCCTTCGTAACTTCGTTTTCCTAGTCTTAGGTGTTGTCTTCTTGCATGGAAAGAGGAACGACTTTGGAAATGGCGCAAGCAAACGCGTCAACTTTTCTTTTCTCGCAACAGATACTTCCTTCTCAGCAGAGTTACGCAGGTGTCACTACCATCGATATCTCCTCTTGCCTCGAACTTCTATGACCAAGTCACGATCCCAGTTATACTCAAGTAATTCACCCTCCTAGGATGCCCCGCGTTCGTCTCCCTCCTGTTCGCCCTATGTTTGGGGTGTCTGCGTCATCTACAACCTCTTCTAGTCGGCTTCAATTTCCTTCATCATCTCCGTCACGTCATTCAAATTTAGACTTCTCTGCTGAGGCGCCTGAATCTATCACTCCTTCGCGTCTCGCGACATCACATTTGGAGAGGGAGGGGGACAGAAGAGAGAGTTCTGGAGAAGATGACAGCGTAAAGAGGTCACGAATTTTACCTAATCCTCTTGCTCATCTTGATATCTCTATAGGTGGACGTGATGCAGGCCGTATGGTCTTTCAGGTAAACTTTCTTGCGTCGGAGGACAACTACCGAAGAGAGACAAGGAAGCTCTTCTCCAGTCACACTTACACGGGTCGGGCGGCATACTTCTCTGTGAATCCGAACCGTAGTCTCCTCGTAGAAGACATTTCGGTTACTCTGTCGCGGCAAGAAGATATGCTAAAGAACACGCTCTGCTATTATCAGTGGAGGCACGTAGCATTTCGAAGAATACGTATCGGTGTAAGGATATCTATATCGCCATGTCTACGCCATCTGCAGAACGATCTCGTTCTAGTTGACTGCTCTGTGCGTGGTGGTCCAAGTCTTTCGGACATGTTTCATAAACTCGTAGGGTACATGGTCTACGTAAGAAATCGGCGACTGTGGTCTGATTGTGCAGGCTGAAATACGGAAGATACATACGTGTGTCTTCGTGTCTACTCCTCACAGCGCGTCTGCACTGCATACAGTTCTCCGTACTTCTCGCTCATCCCATAGCGCTTTCTACTTTCTTTGATCCCTTTGAAGGAGCGTGAGCAACGTGGTGCGTGTGTTGTGGAGGGATACCGATGACAGTCAATTCCCTTGTTTCCCTGCTTTTAAAGTGTGGCGTCTGTCTTTCTTTTGTTTCTTCTTGGGTGTACATACACACCAGCTTTTTGCAGATACACACCCCATTACTGCTGAGAATTTCCGTTGTCTATGTACGGGTAAGTCGTCTTTATCTCTTTTCTTCTGTGGATCCTTGCAACTACATTCAGCAGGACGGCTATTTCTCTTATAGAGAAACGGTTCATTTCTCTCCCTGCCTCTGTTTCTATGGATCGCTGACATAGCCTAGGTGTACCTTGGTCGCGCTGTGCATACACACGTACACTTGGGAGTTCTTTTTCAGGGGGGAGGCCTTCTCCTTCGCTCTTTGCTGCGGAATGCGGCTACGAAGACTACTATGAGCCATATATATATATATATATATTCATACATTTATGTGCACGTACCCTCGTCCTGAAAGTACATACTCCTGGTCTAAGAAAGAAAGTAGATGCTTCCCGACAGCTGAGGAGTGCAACCGGGTCGAGACCGTCTATGCTTTTGGCTGCCGTCATCCCTCTCCATCTACAGGTCATCTGCGCATATTCTCTGTACGTAACCTGCGTTGTCTATGGGTAGCCAGATATTTGTTTTCTTGCTACACACAGCATACATCTGCCCTCACTATTGAGAGTACTTCTACGGCGAAAAGGAGCTGTAACTCGCTGGCTCCATCCATTGTTTCTTTCGGAGTGTTGCCCTGCTATCTCTAAGGCTTCACTGTGAAGCTGTCGTGCCCGCTGTTATCTCTCGCCCCATGCATCTTCTCTTTCTCGAGTCGCTTTGTCTTCCCTCCTTCAGGTGAGACAGGCCTAGGCTACTGGATGCGTCCACGATGGTATAAGAGCACACCCTTTCACCGGATTATTCCTGGCTTCGTAAGTCTGGTTCTTTTCTTCTTCCTGTAGCAGCGCAGAACCTCTCACCTCTCTTGTCCTCCAGGAGTATGTAAACTAGTGGAAAGAAAGCAGGACGTGATCCTTCGCTCAAACCCGAGTTCCACGTGCTTTCATTCTACAGAGAAGCGAAGTCTACATTGGGTAGGCGATAGGGAAGAAACACGGGTTTAAGACGTCTTCATCCTTAAGTTTGATGCATGTATCTAAATACGGCCGACGAGGTCGGCTCCAGAGGAGGAAAACCCCCACGCGAAAAAGCAAGTAGGGACAGAGAGAGGTAGCGGTAGAACGTCTTCTCTCTCTTTTTGGCTCTGTGGAGTTCTCATTCGTGTGTAGGTCTTCTTTCACTCTTTCAGGAATTCAGACAAGTCATACCAAGAGTAAAGATGTGTACGGGCTGTCTCACTATGGTGAATGCATACCAACCATACGAACTGTGAAGATATGTGTTTGATCTGTCTTGATATCGATTATCTCTCATGCCAGATGTGCCAGGGCGGAGATATCCATAGGGGCGATGGCCGGGGTGGTGAGTGCATCTACGGTCAGTTTTTTCGTGATGAGCGTCACCTCTATAAGCATTCCCGAAGAGGTAGGCAGATAAGATCAAGGCCGGACTTGACTTGAGGTTCTTATCTGAAAGCATTTTCCAAAAATCTTCATCCGTCTTTCCCCTCGTTCGTCATCTGTCTGTGTCTGTATCTATCTGGATTCTCCTGTCCTTATGTATATGCTTCTGGAAACGAAATACGCGTACGAACTGACACATAGCTCTTCGGGATGTCTTCATGTGTAAGCCGCCTCCACACCTCCACCGCATTTCATGCGCGTTGTAGTTAGGAGAAAGTTTTCCGACTTATAGTTTTCCAGGCTCTGTTACCATCACAGGGAGATATTCTCAAGCGCTTTATCCAGTATTCTGCTCATTAGGGCCTGCTTCGCTGGTCTGTCTTATTCGTCTTGCCTTCCTCCTCGGAGTTTTGTTGTGAAAGTTTTACTCTTCCTCTCTCTCATATCTGGCCTAGCCTTATGTCGAAGCTAACAGAGAAAAGCTCATCACACACCTCGGTCGAACCTTTCTACTTATTTCTTCGTATGTGTGTTAAAGGAGTATATGTGCACTTCTCCATATGTATACATTCCTATATATATATATATATATATATGTCAGCATAGTGTAGGTATGTGTACCAATTTTGGTTGGGGTTTTTCAGTCAACATTGGAGATGCCTTTCCCTTGCATGATGTCTCGGACAGCTTTGCGAAAACATATAGCCCTGTATTTTTGCTGGACTTGTATATATGTATACTGATGCATGTCGGTAGCGGTTTATAGGAAAGAGATCGTGAAGTGAGAAGAAGTGGAAGATCAAGGAGGCTTTCCGTCAGTGTTCCTGTTAGCTTAGACCTCGTCCTTCGTCGACTCTGAACGTCTTCTTGTGGTGTAGGCGTCGGCCTAGAGGCAACGCACAGCGACTAGACTATGAGTTTCTCCTCCTAAAAGTTTGCTGGCTCTAAATGCTCTCGGACATCGGTGTCGCAGGGTTGCTGTCTATGGCGAAGGCTCGTATGCGCCATACAAATAACAGTCAGTTCTTTATCACCTTCGGCCCCTGTCCGTGGCTAGATGGAGAACACGTTGTTTTTGGTCAGCTAGAATCGGGCGCGGATGTGTTAGACCAAATCGAAGCTCAAGGGACGGCCGGAGGATGGTGGAGGAAGCCTGTTGAAATCTGGAACTGGTGAGCTTAACAAAAGAAGGAAGCGCGTGACTGTTGGTCCGGTTCCTTCGTCTTTTCTTTCGCGTCTGCGCGCTTTTGTCCTTAAAGCAATCGCGCGCATCTTCCTGGAAAGAGACAGACAGGCTGGATGTCATCCGGTACGTGTTTTCCGCGCTTCTATGGAGATGCCCGACGTACGTGTGGTAGTGGAGATATACGGAGGCAGTGTGCTGCTTTCTGTGAATCAAACATAGAGCTGTATCTTCATCTGGGTGTGTACATCCGTGCCAGATGCTTGGCGACGGGCATTTTTTCCGCATGGAAACTGGCTGTTTTTCTTCCTGCCTTTCTCTGTTCATCGGTCTCTATGAGTGTGTGTCTTCGTTCCTGTGACGTGGAGTGGTCGTTCTACGCTGTTTGGCTTTCAGCAGTATGTATGTACACCCCCTCGGGACTTCAGAGGGTTCTGCTGACCTAGAGTCCCCCTCTAGAGTGTTTGCGCGCTATGTGCGTTGATAGTGGCATGACATCTTTATACGTGTATATGCATAAGTCGTATGGAGTATCACTACATCCGCTGCTGCAGATTAGCGTTTGTGTGCCGTAGAAATGAAAGCAACTACTCTTCCTCGTTTGTTTCTTCCTTTTTCTCTGGATAAAAACAATGCAAAGAGAAGGCTTCTCTACGCAGAATCCTGAACCTCAAACAAGCGGGCTTTTTCTTGGGATCGCGGATCTCCGCACTCCTCCGGACTCACCTGGGTTTGGGAACTTCTTTCCTGCTCTTCAATACAGTGGAGAGATTCATCTGAATACACTTCGACATATTCCGAAGGACAGAGAGGCTGCTGCGAGACATCGGAAGATGCTCAAAGATCTTATCATCGATGTGAGGCGAGGCGCACTTCTTTTCTCTCCTCCCGTATCGTTTCCCTCAATTAACATCACCTTATAGGTAGAAGCGGGGAAGTATGCCACCAGTGTTGACTGAAGGTGTGAGTATCCACCTGCGTTTGGACACTGCACTTCTGCAACAATTCGATAGGTCTCTCCATGTATTTCGTGGCTTCCTTTTTCATCAGAAAGCATGAAAAGGACAGCGAGTACGTTATCATAGTTGCTAGCGATCGCTTGTTTCTCCCGGGACTCACACTTCATTATATCGTCTGCGGCAGTTGTTTTGGGAATATGAAAAACCAGACGTTCTTGACCATACCTGTGTATGAATCCGACGACCTGTCTGTTATATGCCGTGAGCAGGGGGAGAAATCTGTTCTATCAAACAGCAAGAGCATGTCATCATCTACCTCGCTTTCCCTACCGCATCATATCTGAGTCTGTCTGACAGTGCAGCGATCGTAACGGAGAGTCGTAACGTTACCGTACTAAAATGCTTAAGTATCTCGGTCTCAAACAGTCCTACTCCCCCCACATCAATCATGATAACACTCGTGCTCAAGTGGTATATCCCTCGTAGCAAATGATCTCTGACGGAAGTAGCTGATGTCTTGTCTCTTGTCTTGGCGAACAAAACAGACGTCAGATCGTCCTGAGAAACTTTACGAGCCGAAGGAGCAGATCGTCCCGATCCCCGACGATATACACGTCAAGGCCCGAAGAGGTTTCTAAGGCAGACAGAAAAGAAAGGCTGCTCATGTTCGGCGGCTTCATCTTAACATCTTTCTTTTCTATCTCGAAGAGGAAAGCGCAAAAACCCTTCAACCGGAACACGTGGAGTTTGCGATAGCATGACGCAAAGCATTCAACTGTGTTTTTGAGTAAGACGAGTGCCGGTTCTTTTCAAGCACTGCCGCAACACAGAGGGAAGGATCAGGAGGCGGAGGTCCGTGCTCCTTGTCAAGCGAAGTCATAGGCTTGAACGCAAACAAAAGGCGGATGTTTTTTCAGGACGTGTGGTTGGTAGTTCAATGGGAGGGGGGTCGGTTGTGGTCACTTGAGTTCATAAAGATGAAAGACAACTATGGGATTGTTGTTGGTTTCTCTCAACGGCTTTTGAAACCGTGAGAAGTTGACATTCCAAGGAACCTCGCTCGTACTTCTCTTTGTTAGCTAGGCGGGGAGACGGGCAGGCTTCGAGTCCTCACTTCCTATTAGGCCTGACGGTATTTCAATCGGTTCGCGCTCTCCCCTTGTCGTAGTAGTGCCAGGATAGTAAAAATGTAACTGCAGTGTCTGAAGAAGTCACTGACACTTTGGTGAGGAAAGACGGTTCACTCTCTCCACCTCTTTTCTCCGTTTTCTTCTCCAGTCTCTTCTAGAGACAGACTGAGGACCCGGCGGCTGGACAACTCAGTGATGAAGCAGCTGATGAAGTGATATTAGGAAGGTAGCGGAGCGGTTGTAACAATGGGGAAACAATGGAGAGTCTTTTTCGTCTTTCCGTTCTCTCTGCTGGTACATATCCTGGCGTGGTTGACTGATGTAGTCAATATCAGGGGCTGAGCTTCTTGGTAGAAAAATCGTAGTGAGAAGAGCGTTAGCGGGGCAAGAAGAGAAGAATTCATCACTAGCCAAAGAGACCAAACATTGCGTCCGTACTGCTATTCATTTCTCGATTTCATTCCTACTTGCAGTAGGAAACGGAGGCAGATAAGGT
The DNA here is from genome assembly GCF_002600585.1 of Cystoisospora suis. Classification (NCBI taxonomy): domain Eukaryota; phylum Apicomplexa; class Conoidasida; order Eucoccidiorida; family Sarcocystidae; genus Cystoisospora; species Cystoisospora suis. The sequence goes on from NW_027154393.1 coordinate 21,672, forward strand.
TAGCGCGAGAAAAGGGGTTGGTGGTGGTTGAGGAGTTCAGAGGGAGAAAGATATTGCCTGTTGCTTACTGAAAAAGTAGCAAAGAAAGCTCCGCGTTTCCATGCAGCCTGTATGCGGGGGCTCTTCGATTACCGATTGTCTTTTTTGGAGACGAGTTGGGAGGACGGGAAGAGAGCGACGTCTATCTTCGTTGTCGCGTAGATGTGGTTATGCTGATATGTGAAAAAGAGGTATCCCAAGTTGCCTGTCCTTTCCCGCATGTCTACTAGATAGAGAATAGAGGTATTCCGTTCCTCCTCACTCACCGTATAACTAAACCACTAGAGAAAAGCTTAGATGGCATCTACATACAGTACTACGTAGACGATTGCTGAGGCGGGAGAGGATTTACTCGTAGAACTCCCACAAGACTTCGAGCGTGATCAGGCAAAGACTTTCAAATCATACACAGTTGTTGGTTTATGTATGTAAACAAAGGAGATCTCCTTACTCAAGACATCACCTGAGAGCCACTTCCTCAGCCTGTCTTTTCATGTGTGTCAAGATCGTTTCACTGGTGTAGACGCCTTCCCCCCTCAGTAGCTAGGGATATAATGGAGAAAGAGACTGTGCCTTTCCTTTTTTAGTGGTGCGACTTGCTTATCGAAGCCTCCGTACTTCACCTTAGGAATGAAAATTCTCCTACAGCGGCTACGGATGCGAAAAGAAAGATAGCTTAACTCGTGGCAGCGTCCTCTCTGTTCGTCGATGAATGGACGATACGCGAGTCGCGTCTTCTCTTCGTTGGGAGCGAGGGGGGGCGCGCAAGCACCACGCTACTTCGGCGCAACAGCCGATGTGGCTTTATTATAGTGAACTCCAATCGCCATCGCCACCTCGACCACCAGCCCTTGCCACAGCTTGACGTGGTGTACGTACAGCGGAGGGAAAGGGAGACTCGTATGTGGTTCTCTGGCCATCAGATATCAAAGAGTGATGTTTGTAAGCAAAGACACCGGTAAAATACGTAGAGGGTTGCTCGTCACGTAATTGTGAGTCTTTTTCACCGCTCCTTCTGGCTAGGCTTTCACGTGTTCAGCCAGCAGACGTATTGTCGTACTGTTTCATTCATCTGACAAGGGAATCTTATTTATCTGGTACTGCCTGCAGTGACTTGACGGCCAGCTGGTGACAGTGTCAAATTACACGCGAAGGCGAACGAGATTGACAGAGACGATATGAGCGGAAGAAGTCCGTTTCACAAGAAGAGCCTTGAACTCTGACCCGTGTCCTGCTGTTATGAACACGATGGTGCAGACAGCGGTCCTTCTTCATTCATCTATCCCCGTGCGCGCCACAGTATCAAGCACCAGGTAGGCAGGATACATATATCAAAGGATCGTAGGAGACAACATAGCATGGGATGTGCGACCCCGAGAGAAGGGTATGGTGCAGTTGCTTCATTACCGGGAGACCAGTCATCAGCAGAAAAGGCAGTCGAATGGCGACACCGAGCAAAGTAGCTGACAAAGTGTGAATCCTAACACTAGGAACTGAACAGACGGAAGAGAGAGATAACACTGCTCACTCTTGCCACCAGTCGCTCGAAAATCGCGGAGTTGATTGGCCCCTCACGTTCCTTTTGACCGTTCAGTTCTGAAGGGCCTTTGTTTTCTTCAAACAAAGTTTATCCCCCTTCGATTCCAGCAAAACAGCCCGGAAAGACACCCGCAAAAGCATGTGCAAGCTTCTCGACTTCTACACTAATAGACAAGTTCTTCTCAGGAAGCAATCGAGAACTTGCTTCTTCCTTGTCCTGCGGGGGGGGGGAGGAGGGGAGAGCGAATGCGATGACAAGCCAACACGAACTTGACGGCGAGCAGCTATCTCTCCTGATGGAGTTCTCTCCCCTTCGACTGTCTTGAAATTCTCACTCTTTCCGCCAGCTGGTTTCTCTTTCAGCTGGCCTCTTTTGTAAAGTCACCAATATTTTTTTGCTCAGCAAAGGACTATGTTTCGCCGGCGGGCGAGCAAGGTCTGACGCACCACGGAACTGTAGATGTGAAGGAAAGTCACGACTCAAAAAGGAGTGTGAAGAACAGTAGTGAAAATTGACTCTTGTTTTTTGTGTTCTCGATTCTTCTATTGCTTCTTTTTCAGTCCTTCCTTCTTCTTTGTGTAATTTCAGTTGTTCCTCCGACCTCGGACCGAGGAGAGAAACACCTCTAGACTGTCTGCCTTTCCTCCGATCCGCGCACTCTTGTCTTGAAAAGACTCATTCGTTTGTTTCTTCTCCCATCTCCACATGTCTCTTTTTGCGCCCGTTCTTCTCATTCCTCCCCCTTTTTGTCATTCTGCGTAGCTTGAGATCCCAGGGGAAGAATCTTTCTTTCTCTCCCCTTCTTCATTTTGGGTCCGTTTCCCCGTTTTTGAGCGACCTCTCTCTATAAGTCTATGATGTCGTTTCTCCTCCTGAGAACTCTCTGCTTCTTCATAGAGTGACCAGCACACTCTCTGTCCACCTACATCTTTGTTTTGTTTCAAGAGGGATCCCAGGGGGATTTCGTCCGTTTCCGAGGATCCAACTGGAGGGCGACATCAGGAATCAGCCCGATCATCTTTCTGTACTATAACAATCATCAAACTTCTCCATTTAGTCTTTCCTCATAAAAGAAGTTTCTAATCGGTCTGAAGGCCTTAGTACCTGCCGTAATAGAAGACAAGCCCTCTTGCGGTTTCCCGAAGTAGCAAGGAGTCGGCGAAACGTCACCTCATCGTTTTCACCTCACTCTTCTCTCCGTACTGGGTACATAGTAATATCTTCCTTCTCGATGTCTCACTCTTCTATTTGCTCTTTGCTGATTTTTCTCTCGTCTTCAGTAACACGTCCCATCGGCGGACTACTTTCTCAACGTCTCTATCTGTCCGCTCTCCAGTCCACCCCTGACTGGTTGATTGTCCTAACCCGTTGAATTCTCTTATGACGGTACTGATAGTATCTACCCCTCTCTGTCTCTACCCCTTTTTTCGTTTCCTCTGAGTCCTAATCTCTTCACCTTTCCAGCCTTTCCTCTCAAAGAGGACGATTGTAATTAGGTCTTTCTTTAAGGAAATTCTCTCTCTCTATTTTCTTGCTGCACTTCTTCCCCTTCTATACGTTTTTTCATCTCCTGAATCTTTCCTGGTCAATATAGAAACCTCCTTCCTACATGAGGCTTCCTCCATTCATCTCCTCTTGTTTCCCGTCCTTCTTCTCCCTCTCCATCTCGTCCTCCAAATCCTCTCTTCTTCTCTTTCTCACCTTTGTTTCTCTTTCTTTCATAGCACTTTGGTAGGAAATCCTCCAAGAAACTGAACCGTTTGGGGAAGGACATTCTTTCCCTCTTTTCTCTTTTCTTGTCTGTCTCTCTCTTTATTTGCTCCTCAAGAGAATGGCCGAGTACAGTCAGATTCCTTCTCCTCATCCTTCCTCTCCTCCCCCCCCTGGCGGTGGCAGTGAACTTTCCACAGATCTCCGATCAACTCGTCGTCCTTATGGAACTGGTAATGGAGACGAGGAAGGAGATCATGATGAGAAGGAAGGACAAGGAGAGACGGAGGGGAGAAGTCATGGTGGAGATGCATCTTATTCTTATCCGCAGTTTCAAGATAAGCGAGGAGGCGGAAGTCTCTTTCGTGAACCCTCAGCTTCAGATACACTCTTATCTCCTCCTAGGGGTTTACGCCTAGCTATGGAAACAGATCAGCAGAATGCCTTTGTTTTGTCTCCGCCTCCTTACAGAAGTCTTGATCAAGACAACCAGGGTGATCGTCCAGATGACACCACCTTTGTCGATGTTGACACACCTAGAAATCATCATCTGACTGGATGTACACCCGATACAGAAGAGCCTACGATCATGCCAAGTTTAGAGATGAAGCGAATCATCTGGAGTGCTTTATGGATGCTTTCTTTGTTTCTGACTCTCTCTCCTCCTGGTCTCCCATTTGGCAAGTATAATATCAATTGGTCTGATGTGTTACCTCTCTTATATCGATGGCCAGGCATCTTCTATGCATGCGGGTATCTTCTCTTATTCTATATCTTTGCTGGCTATGGAAGTATCGTCACTCCAAGAAGCTGGCTAGCTGTTGGCCCAGCTCTCCTATGTTTTCATCTCTTTGAGGAACATGGATTGAACGGATTGGATGCCCGTCGTTCTCCATTCAAAAACTACTTCAATGAAGCTCTTAAGAATCAATTCGGAGAATCTGCATGGGCCACGGACTTCCTTAGCGACGCTTCCCTCATGTGGACAAGCTTCCTTCATACTCTTGGTAAAATGAACTAACGCTACGGGGGATATGCAAGTGAAGCAGACGCAAACAGCAAAACTAAACAGAAAGAGAAAGAGATATCAGAGAGAGACAGGGAGGAAAAAAAAGGAGAAACGTGTTAGTTGTTATGTATATGCTTATCTCACTTTATGGACATCTTCAGGTGTTCAGCTGGAGTTATCTGTGTATCTATTTCGCCTACCCGTCTATGTATACGTGTTGTTCATGAATGAATACTTCCAGGTAGCGTTAGGTCATCCACCTATCTGACCAAGAAAAACTTTCACACGTCAACACAACCCTGCCTCTCGGGGCCTTTGGACCTGAGCCAGTGCCTTAGCCCCCTACACGTACATATACATACATACATACAGAGACATGTTCATATCTAGACATACATCCACATACATAGTAATCCATACATACATAGGCACACATGCATGCATATATAGAGAGACACATACTAACTAGATAGGTTTCATACATAGACATTCATAGATATTCATATCGATTCACATCACATGGGTGCCTTGTATGCATTAACAGGTGGAGGACTCCTAGTTAGATAGGTGTGAGTGTATCTTTGACATGTGCTTTCAGCCTTCGATCTTATCTGTCTCTCGAGTGTTAAAGCACCATCCGTCATCCTTCTGAGCTTTTCCTTTCGATTTCTGTTATCTATAGGTGCTGTACTAGCTACCATTTGTAGTCGCGAATGGAGGTGGAGAGCTCCAAGTGTCTCGATATGTGGGTTCATAGCATGAGTTCAGCTAGACAGTGGTTGAGTATAAGCGCATGACGTCTCTTTATCTTCTCTGGTAAGGTTGTCTATGTACACAGTTCTCTACTCTTTTTGGATCAACGAGACCACCCATTCACTCCGACGATCTGAAGGCAGTCACATATCAAGGTTTCTTCTACCCTGTCTCTTGTATTTCTCTCTTCTGTCTACTCCTCTTTCTATTCCTCTACAGCCTCGATCTGTTTTTCGTTTCTGTCTGTCTTTCGTGCTTTTTATGTTGTGTTTGCATCGATTCAGGTGTCTCGATGCTCGCCATGTGGCAGGGGCCATGGTATGGTACAGGGATCTTAGCCTTTGGATTGACACTCGTCGATGGCTTTCTTCATATTCTCGTCTTCGTCTTTTCAGGATTTTCTTATAACCCTGGGTTCTTCTCAGCCTTTCTTTTATGTGTTCCTTCGTCTTTGTATTACTTTCAGCTTCTCAATCGATGTATGCTCGAAAATACAAAGGAATCCTTCTTTCGTGTTCTCGGTCTAGGTGTATCTGTAGGTTTCTTTGCTTACTTTCTATTGACCATAGCCATCCTATGTCGCCTACCTTCTATCACTTATATAGCTGCCTACATCCCTCCTTTAGCTGTAGCCCTAGTGCAGTTCCACACCTTTCAAAAGTACGGGGGCTCTCCCCGATGGGCTGAGCTATGGTAGAAGCGCAGCAAGAACGGAAGAAGAAAACAAAGCCCTCAGTGAAGATGAAAGTTTCAAGAAGAGCCTAGACAAGAGAATGAAACGAGCACGAAAGATAAAAAAAGAAAGAAAGAAAGAAAGAAAGAAAGGTCTTTTGCCTGTGTGTTGAAGATGACTTCAATGAGACAGATGAAAGAGAGAAGAAAGGAAAGATGTTGACTTGCGTAAGATCTACGTCGAAGTGTATATCAGCTAGGACTGGTACGTCATCGACTTCTTTCTCTCCATTGTCTAGACGTTCGTATGTATGTGTATATACATGTGTAGATGTGGATAAGTATCGGTGCATGCATGTGCACCTGTAGATATACAGGATAGATAAGGTGGGGCTGTTGTATATCGATGAGGAAGTTGCATTATTTAGCTCAACTCTTTCTGCAGTCATGCCTGCAGTGCCCCTGTCTTCGCCGGCTCCCCATACATGTTTCTAGGTATGTTTCTTTTCTGATGAAGGAAAGATTCTCAACATTTTCTCTTTCTTTCTCCTGCTTTTCTCCTCCTTTCTCCTCCTTTTCTCCTCCTTTCTCCTCCTTTCTTTCTCCTCCTTTCTTTCTCCTCTTCGTCATTCTTCTCCTCGGGAGTTTTTCAAAGACAAAAACTCGTAGAGGTGTTTGTGGGGGTTCTTCTCCCTAGAATAGAGCAGGGTGTTTAGATGGACTTCTCCTTCTCTCTCGTCTCTTTAACTGAGCGATGAGAGGTCTATTGATGGCCATGCGTCTTGAAAGGAGACAGAAGAGAAAGGGAGAGAAAAGGGGACACGATGAAGAAGAAGAAGAAGAAAGAAACAATCGACTTTGACTGAAGAGAAAAGGGAAAGACCAAGTTAAGAAGGAAGCTTGTCAAGAGGGAAGGAGTTCTTGGTGGGTGATTGCAGTTGTCCTTCTTCTCTGTTTTTCTTCTTTTCTTTCGGTGCCTTCTCGTCCACTCTTTCCTCCGAGCTCTTTTTGTGTTTTAACAGAGTCGTGTTCTCTTCTTGTTTTGAAGATGGCTGGGGGAGATGTCTTGAGAGAGATAGAGAATAGCTTGGAAAGGGAGGTTACTCTATTTACATCAAAAGAAAGATGATCAGAGAGAGGAGAGGAAACCTCTGGAGTTGTGTCTCTCGTCGTGTTGCGAAAACGAAGTTGCGAGAAGAAGAGTACAGGAAAGATCTTCTTCTCTCTCGATACATGAAGGCATACCTCAGGCATGCAAGAGGCCGGTCGCCTTCATCATATAGATGAATGTGTAGCTATATTAGCTAGCTAGCCCTTCTTTGAGTGCGTATCTGATTATCTTGTATTTCTCTTTCGTGTGATCTAGGTGTACGGTTACGTAGACAGGTTGAGGTGTCGATGCCGACGAGGATGCGGATGAAAAGGAGAGAAGAAAGACAGGAGAGAAGAAGATCTTTTGCAAAGAAAGAAGTTGGATAGATTTCCTGTGCTCTTTGTGAAATCTAGAGAAAGCCAAGTTGTGCAAGTCTTGATTCAATATGATGTTTCCGCTGGTACGACAAACAGTGAAAGGAAGAGAAGGAGAACCCAACTAAGAAAGATGAAGTTTTCCTTTGAAGAGAAAGAGATAGAAATGGTCGGGTCTTTCTGAAGAACAGAAAACATAAGGAGGAGTAAGAGGTAGGGAGAGATACGCATCTCTTCAATGTAAAGAGGGAGTTAAGGAAAGAGACCAGACGAGGTAGAGGAAAGGAAGGACGATCTTCATTGATTGTGAAGATCGCTGTCGTGTGTCTATCTACAGTAGAGTGTATATGCAGTAAATCTATATCTATCTTTGCATGGAGAATCTACCGCTTTCTTCTTCTTCTTCCCGTCCGTCGTTCTCCTTTCTTATTGTCTCCCTCTGCTGTGCGTGTCCCCTCTTTCTTCTCCCACATGAACTTCTCCGGAGGGTGTATGTATGATAGGTCTGTGTACCTTTGAATGCGCGGCTATATAGCGTAAGACTATGAATGATAATGGACAGATGGTTCTACTCTCTTTACTGAAAAGCTGCATTTGCCTGTAGATAGAGACAGACAGACGCATCACTCCTAACTCGTATGTGTGCAACTGATGGGGGTCTTTCTCTCTCCCTTGCCTCCTTCACCCTCTCCTCGGTGACTTCATGGACCGTAGGGGGGTTGTATTGAAGAAAACTTTTCGTATCTTTCAAGAAGCGTTGTTTTGAAATCCCGAGAGAGATTCATGTGTGTGAAAGGATCTTCTTCTCTTCTGCTTTCTAGAAGTCAATCGAAGCATTCCTGTTATCCTTTATGGACACGTGCCTAGCCAGGATGACACGTGTGTATCCATACATGTCTATACACCTACATCGATGCATACTGATGACGTGGTGTAGATACGAACATGATTGTATATACCAAGGGAACCAAGCTAAAGACACAGTGAATTCTCTTTATGTGTACATACACCGCATAAGACAAACTTTAGAAAGAGCGGACACTTGTTGAAAGATAGTAAAAGGATCGTCCTTGACAGCAAAGAGATAAGAACTTTCCGCTCCGATCCGTGAATTCATTTCAAACAACTACCCAACGAACAAAGCTTTGATGTCTATAGGCTCTTTGAAATGGTATCTTTGTCAGGATCACTAGGAACTCTCCGCTGAGCATAAGAGCTTCCCACACTTAGGTCGCACATCTCGCCTGTTTACGAACCTGACACATGACTTCAACCATTCTCGGTGAATCTCTCTTAGCTTACAGTCTCAGAGAAAAGCGAACGACGAACAAGCGACAAGGGGGGAAGGTGTGAGGTAGCTCTGGATTGTAAGGCTGTACAGGTGTGTGTCTTTCCCTATGTACGTGTGTTTCCTACTGAGAAAGATTATAGAAGAACCAAAGGCTACTCAGCAATAAATAGCTTCTTGTCTTTATTATGAATATCTATGATGGGTTGCTGCTTATACATGGTAACATGACACAGGTGTAAAGGTGTAGGTGGACAGAAGGGTCGAGAGAGCCTCTCATTATCAAGACGTTCGGAAGGTTCATTTGTTCGGCTGTACATGACGGATTACTACTGAGTGGAAAACGGCATCCCTATTCCGAATGGTATGAAACCGTTCCGTTCCTTTGAAATGAAGCCACCGAACAAAGAGGTGAATCTGCCCGCTGTATGTACACAAGAAGCAGATACGTCAGAACTATGAATGATGAAACCAGTCTGTCACGGGGTGATATGCAGTCAAGATTGACCCTTTATTTGAAGTTCTTTTGTACACTTTCTTCCTCAAGTAATTATGGTGATGAAGACCTGAGAGAAATCGCACTCTTCTTCTCTCACCTCGCATCAGCTCATCCAGCATGTCTTCTTCATGAGACAAGGGCATCCTTTTCTGACTAACCTATCTTGACGTCACCACTACAAGAGAACTAGCTGATTCTATCCTTCACATTTAGTCCCCTTTCAGGAATACGTGCCAGAAGTGAAGGAAAGCTCGACTAGGGAGAAGAAAAAGACGAGGACTGCATCCTATTGAGAAAGAAGAGTAGAGCGAATGTGTTTGAAATGTTTTCTTACATCAAGGCCTTGAGTGTTTTGTGGAGTCACACTCTTTTCTTCTTCGTGGAATTTAGTTCCACGGCTCTTCCGTGTGGTTTGCCTTCACTTGAGAATAGGCTAACCGACAGACGATAGGAAGGCTCTTGGAAAGTGACCGACCTGACTTCCTGCCTGTCTTTCAACTTTCCACTTCTTTCCGCTCTTTTGTGTTGTATGATCTCTCCCCAAATTCTTTTTCTACTATCTGAGCGCTCTAGTCCAGTTTACACGCGGACCTATCTATGTATTCCTTTTCTCTTTGCTTTGTCACCTACGTCACGTCTCAAAGTTTGCCGTGAAAGTTCGACATCTCCTGTCTGAGGAGTCCCTCTACAGTGCCTGAAAGATACTCCGTTCAGCTGGACAGATTCTAGGAAGAAAAAACCAAGGTAGAAAGAGAGCTACATTGTATACCATCACCAGCTCCTCTTGTCTATTCTCCCGGATATCGAGTAGCATGCACACATGAAGAGAGGTACTCAGGACGCCCCTTCTCTGTTCTTCAAACCACCCCAAGATCCGACAACTCGATCTCTCCTTCGTATACTTCCTTTCTTTCTTCTTCTTCTTCTTCTCGTTCTTTAGTTAGATCCTTCGATTTGCAAACTGATCATATACCCTGTCACCATAAGAGTTGAAGAGAGAAAGACATATAGGAGGCTTTGATTGATTTCTTGAGAAGTTGTCTGAACTCAGGGGCATTAAACTCGATGGAACCTTTCTCATGCATGCTCCTTACAAAGGCTGTGGCCGTGAAGGTATGAAGATACATCCGTTCTTTCACAAGCAGAAGAACGCATTAGATGAACAAGATTGACAGTATCAAAGACACCAGAGCACCGGCAACCAAGAGAAAAACTTCTTCATACAAATCCTTTTTCTCGCTCTCTCTTGTAAGATCAGGGGAGCGAAGAGAAGACACGAGATAGATTGAAGAGAGATGGATTTATCGCACTCTCTTAGAAGAAGGCGGCTGAAATAAAGAGGAAAGTCGAGGATGGTTCGTAAGGTACATGACGTCGTTAACCAGCTGCATATCTGCGGAAAAGACAGGGAAATCGATTCAGATTCAAAGGAAGCCAAAGGTTTTCTCTTTGACTGGATTGAAGAGACACACTCCGAGTGTAAATACACAACATCAAAACAGCCACACACATACATACAGAGGATATTGATGATGTGCTGCTGTCGTGTGACAGAGAGGAGAAAGATTGATGAGACCTTCATTGAGAAAAGAAGGGAAAGGATGACTCTCAATGGTGTGTTGTCTCACGTTGAGTCGCGCTCATCGCACAGAGCAAAGACAACCGGGTGAAAGAACAACGTGTGATGCGTCCGAGGGGGTTACGAACGCCAAACAACAATACACGCAGGTGGCTGTCACATATATATATATATATATGTATTTGTATACTGTATGTATATGTATCTGTATATATACATATATATATATAGCATATAGATCATCATGTTTTCAAAGTCCTCCGTACCTAGCTGATCACCCAGAGGTACAAGGACATGCTGGTCCGGAGCTTGATGGAGGGTTAGATCTTCATGCACTTCACCCATCACTTTTAAGTATCTGCATGCGGGAACAGAATCTGTAGCTAGCCGGCAGCGAACTTCCTTTCCTAAGAACTCGCCAAGGAAAGACAAAGCGCAGAGTCTCTCCATGATCCATCACGAAACACACTCCAGCCTGCCTCATCTCTCCCTACCTAGACCATCGAACAAATGGATTGGCTGACGTGTCTATACTAGCTGTCTATGCTCCATCTATACATGGACACACATACATATATATATATATATCTATATATCCATGGATGTATGGCTGCTCTTCAAGGTGTAATAGTTTTCTAAGTTCTCACTTAAACCCTGCCTGTCGCGATGGCAATTGTCAATAGATAGCGGAGACGACAGAAAGAGACAAAGTCGTCGCTTCTGCTTGACTCATCCCTATAACCCCACCTAAAAATATGTTCACTTTCTCTCTGCATGGCCATGAACTGTCTTCGCCACACTCTTGGTGCACACAAAGAAGCAGATATAGAGAGGCTCTCATAGGCTCATAAATGGTGCTACAGGGAGATCGATAGAGAGCCATAACACATGCACTGCAGAATGGGTCGATAAGGATAGCGTAAGTACACCATAGTGATGTCATGTGACTCTGGGCCCTTCCTCGTCTCTTTTTCTGTCAATTAGCTTTCTCTGAGAATGGGAAGCTGTGTCCAGACAGAAAGACAAACACCGTCAGGAACGTCATGCATCAGCCGTTGTTCAACGTCAACTCTTCGTAAAGATGTGTGCCACACTACACATTTCTTGCGCGCTCTACGGGCTTTCATCGGGTGTATCTACAGATGCACACGCACATACCATCGCAAGCCTCCAGCAGAACGAAACCATCCTCAACCTGCTTGACTCGACCCGTAACACTGACAGTTCTCCGAATATAATCCGAAAGCTTGCTTCCAGGGATAGATCTACAGGAAACAAAGAATTGCAGGGAAGCAGGACCAAAAGAAACTTACTAGACAAAGAAGTGTACTTTACAAAGAAGTGAAGTTTGCTTACTGGCGCTCTAGTTAGTGTCGCAGGAAGAGGGAGCAGAGAGTAGCTTCGTGCGAGAAGCAAAGTCTTTTTTAAGTAGAAGGCAAGCCAGAGAACACGAAAGAGAAAAACAGAAAGTCACTCGAAAGAGAAAAGGTAAACTTAACAAGGTGGGAAACAGACAGGTGCGGACCAACCTGTAGGTACACTGCAGAATGAAGATCGCCAAGGCAGCCTACCAAATACCCCACCCACTTACACAAGTGTCTCCACAGCTCCAGGGTGCCAAGCAGTCGCTCGACAGACGCTAGACGCTGCTGCAATTAGATGTAGACAGACGACGCTGACAGAGATAAACCAGGAAAAACTACAGTATAGGAAAACCCTGGACTAGATAGATCAAAGATAGACAGGTAGATACACATAGACAGATAAATGAGTTTGTTTGTATGAACAGCAAGTCCCTGGGACCCACGGTTGGCACCTTTTGTTTTTCTTAATAGTCCATCCGATTAAAAAGTATGCTTTTGACACGGCTAAAGAAGCAGAAATATGGGTAGAGAGGCGAGTTGTGGCTGAATATCCCGGAGGAGTCCCTCCGTTGCCATGAGACCAGCCCTGCTACACGGGGACCGCAGGCCTGCCATTGGTATGGCGGACGTGCAGAGAAAACAGTGTCTTCGTGAAAGCGTGGAACAAGCGAAGGAACAAGGGAGAGTAACAGGCGTCAAGAGTGGAACTCCTTGGAAGGAAACACCACCATGACCGGTGAAAATCTGCCCAAGAAGACCTCCGCACACCAACTCGCAGTTTCACATGGGAAGGGGGATGGTAAGAGGAGACATGACTGGAGCTCAGTAGTTGTAAGATAGACTCGCAAAAAACATCTCTTGATGACTTCCTTAGTGTGAGAGATCACTCTTTAGTCTTTCTTCTTAGCGAGTAAGGAGGACCTCTCTTTTACCTGGCAAAGATCGGGGAAGAGGCGGGAGGTTGCGACATGATTGTGATCGCTTCTGGCGAGAAAAGCAGAGGACGGACCGGTTAGCGAAGCCTCTTCCACAGGACCTCGCAAGAAGAAAAGCCAAAGAAGTTATGAAGGCAAAACAATCACTGAGAAACGCTTTCCACAATTCCAAGTAGTTGGACCGCGGTGGCACACAGTGTGTCGGTTGTCCCAGGCGACTGATACCGCACTCGGGAGGGTATCAGGTCGGGATAAGCGGACTTCCTGACGGGAAGCTATATCGTGGAGCTCAAGCTTCTGTATGCACAGAAGGTTCTCAGATGGATCAGGAGGTCGTTAGAAACTGTGATGGAGAGAGACCAGACGGACTTGAAAGCATTCCACAGCCAAGAAGTCGCCAGTCATTTCTAGTGTCTTCAAATTGCCGAGAGGAAGCCTGTCTTCTTGCATGCATGCAGGGGGCAGACCGAGAGCGGTTTATTCAGTACAGCAAAATATATTGGACAAAAGAGCCGCGTCGTGGGCACTCGGCAGATAAACTCGGAGGAGGCGGATGAAGTCGACCGGTACTTCATTAGAATGCAAGTATAACTGGGCTGTTACTCGGAGTGGAGTGTAGATTCTGACTGGCAGAGGGTTGGTTCTGGTAAGACGAAAAGAACTACGATTGCGGCTCCTGTGCGGGGGAAGACGGGGAACGGAATTGAGGGTGGCGAGCTACGGACCTCTTAGCGGAGTTCGTACAGAAAGAGTCCGCCTATTATCTCTTACCAGTATCTAGTCACCTATCTGAGGAAGAGCGAACTTGACTTGTTCCCTTGCTACGCAGCGCGGAAACGCATTTTCTGTCGTGTTACCCGACTGGAGCAGGGCGGAGTCACGTGCCTTGTGGACGAGAACAAGGGAAACTGATAGGAAAACAAGAACTGCTTTCAGCTTCCCTGTTTGTGTATCTTCTTGTCGGGGGAAGGCACTGAAAGAAGGCACCGAGAGCTGTTAGGTCACTAAGCAAAGAGGAACTGGTCATCCTCCGCCTCGTGGTCGAGGTTTGTCGTTCACTACGCGACGGCCATCGGGGCCATCACCGCGAAACCGCCAGGTCTTATTGACAGCGAAAAGAATGGGTATTACGGCCGAAACGGGACATACCATGTCGCCACGTGTTGTGATGTGGCTGTGACAGTGCGCAAGAAAACAGAAACGATACAGCAGCCAGGGAACGGCAGACTACTAGGCCTTCGACCAAAGTAACCCTGAACGTCTCAAAGCTGAGCTCGGATAAGGTACTTCCGGAATGCGCCGACAGCGCTCCCACAGACGCCAGTGCTGTCCTCGCATCCTGTACTACACTATGGTGTGGCCAGCGAACATGAGGGGTCGTTATGTCTCTCATAAGGTCGCCACACTGCCAAGGTAGCTAAGCTCGCCTCGCTAGCACGAGAGCCGACGCTCAACAGTGACGCCAGGCAAGCACCAACCTGGCCCAGGTCGTACTCTCTCTAGTCAACTGGCCAACGCTACTGATGGTTCTTGGCTCTCTTCTGCAGCTAAGTCAGGGGCGCCACACGATAGACACCCTACACTCCCGTACAAGCCACCAGAGGCTAGAGACTCTCATCCTGCTGCGCCAAGCCTTACACGGTGACTGGACACAAAAGGAGAGAAGCAAATTCCTCTCTTCTTTCACACACTCTTCATGCGTGGGCCACAGACCGTCTCGATGCGGGCAGTAGCAGCGGAGGCGTTTGAGCTGCCTGCAGATGTGGGAAAAGGCTGAGACAGAAAAAACTTTGGTCCGGTCCTTAATGAAGTCTACCTTTTGTAGAAGGATCTCTGCGCCACGATAGTGCTGGTCGTCGCTGCGTCAACCCAGACCACACTCCCCCCCACTCCCTGCTGTGCTTTCTTTCGTCTTTGTCCGTCGGCTTCGTTCGTAGAATGAGATCACGCCTACATCAGGGGGATTGGCCCCCGAATGGAGGAATGCTCGGAGGAGTCCGAGCATTCCTCCATTCGTACACGTTCTTAGTTTGAAGCGTACGCGAAACTCAAAGTGTTTCTCCGGGTTTTCAGAATTAGCGGGGACACTACAACTCGAGTGTTACGCTTACCTTGCTTTCATCTCGGATGCGTCCTCTCGTGCCGCTCTACTGGCCACTGGCAATAAAAGTTTGGGCGGAAAGATGACCAATCATAGATTGGTTTTGAAGTCCTCGGAACTCGTGAGGAGTTGCTGAGAAGCCGCTTTAGGATATTGGGATGTTGACCGGTAGGATCCACTGAAAGAAGCGAGCCAGGTCAACCCAACCCGTCCTTGCTGAAACCATAAATTTCAGGTGAAAGCAAAGCAAGCCAGCCCTCGCACTGTCGCACCATAACAACACACAGTGAACTGTTCTTTGGTCGCTTTAGAAAGAGAAACAGACGCCCAGAGAAAATCTGGTTCTTACAGTTACTTACCAGTAGATGTTCACGAGAACTAGCTAATCGCAGGATGATCCGCCGCACCTTGATTGACTGGCTGAAGGAAGTCAGCTTCTTCCGATGGGTGCATGCGGCGTCTAAATCAATTTCATCCCACTGGGGGTGCTGCCCCTCTTGTGAGCTTCTCTTTCGCGTTCACCGCATGCATGAAATTCAAAAAAGAAAAATCAGTAGCCTGGCCGAACTTCGGCAGGAGAGTTCTCTTCTCACCAGTAGAAACAAGCACTCCTGCTGCGAGCCTGTCCGGCTGCGCGTTGATGAGCATTTGTCTCATTCGAAAGCTCTTCCACACCTTCTGTGAGATCTGGGCCTTGCTGCAATCTTGCCGTCTTCCAGGTTCTTCTTTCTCTATCTCCGTCCAGCTTTCCTGTTCTCCTTTATGCTCTGAACCGTCCCGATTTGTTTTCACATCTCTCATCCCGTCTCCCATCTGTGTAATTCCTTTTTCTTCTTCTTACCGTAGCCCGTCCTTCCCGTTAGCCTTTCCTTTTCTGCTTGTGTCTCCCTTCCTGGTAGTGTCCCGTTCGTCTTTCTACCCCGCTCCAGTCCGGTTTTTTCCTTCGTTCCCCGTTCTTTCTTTTTCGCAACTCTACGTTGACAGGCTTGTTTCGCTGCAAGTGATACAGCCTTCTTTCTATTCCTTCTTGTTGTCCCCCCTGCTGTCTCCAAGATGTCTTCATTTGCTTCCCTCTTCCGGTGTATTGCCACTTGTTCGTTTGCCTGCAAGGAGATGTCTTCTTCCTCCGCACCCTTTTCTCCCGCCCGCCTCGCTCGGCGCAAGACTTCGCACCTTCCTGTCTTCTCTTGTGCCCTTTTCCTCCTTCTGTCGTTTACATCGAACATCCTCCCTCATATCACGGGAGCCTCAGCAGCATACTTTTATGTTCAAGAATCTCAAGACAAATGCTTCATAGAAAGTGTTCCTGTTGGAGTTGCTCTAACTGTCACTTACAAAAACCCAGACAACCCGGGTGAGTAAAAGACTATCGATAACTGCATGCAGGCGTTTTCTCTCGTTCTGCTCAGACCTCACAAGCCTTCTTAAGGAGCGATTCTTCTATTTCCAGACCTCCAGGCAGACAGCGACTTCCCTCACTTCTCGTGTTGACAGGCTGGCACTCCTTTTTTCTCGCATGCCTCTCTTAGGAAAGAGAGAAGACTCCCTCCGTCTGATGGATAGATATTGCCGTTATCTCCGTCAGTGTTAGGCGTCTCTCTCCTTTTCGTGGCATGTTAACATAAATCCCTAGTTGACCAGGGACTTTTGACTTTCACGCTGGGTGGTGCGAGGTGGAGCCAGGAGTATGTTCTTTTTGTACGAGTCGTCTGCCTCCCTGCCGGAGAAATGCACGAACCTTGTAGAGTTTTCTAAGATGCATTTGTCCTTAGAAAGATTCACATACTTTTTCCTCTCTTTTTTTACCAGGGGTCTTTGGAAGATGTCCCCGTAGTGGCTGCCCCTCATCGTAAATATGTCTTATCTCTGTGTTTACACATTTTCTTCAATCTAGATGACGGAGACGGGTTTTTCTTTGGCCTCTCTCTCGCTCTGAAAAGAAAGAGACTACTGACTATCTGAGTCGACTCGATAAAGGCATGAATATAGGGTTTAGGTATCGCACATGCATCGACTGAGTGTCTTGCCTCCCACCTTCTTTCTCCGTGCCCGGACCAAAAAAGCATCTGCTGATCGCCTGAGCCGTTGGTATTTATACTATACATCTGAATGTACATATGTTTATATTCGTACATGTGGGTATGTACATTTGTATAGAGGTTCGTGCATGCACGTTACACATTCGCTATACAAAGAGGTAAATCGCGAGATTCAATAAAAGCGGCTGGAGACACAGAGAGATACCTCCCACACACCTGGCTCGTCAGTGTTTGTATATGAATGTGTCTTCTTCTCCCTCCGTCTTTCCGAAGTGAGAGAAGATCAACTAGACCTTCTAATGTTCTTCTTATCCGTTTACTTTAATCGAACCTGTCTCTTCTGATCGTTATACACAGCAGCCTCGTAGCTACCTATCACCATCATCTCAGGTGTATGTATCTCCGTCTTAGGAAAGAAACTGGTTTGGCTTTCATATCCCTTCTATATGTTCGTTCCCTCTTTAGGCGTCACGTGCAGTATCATCTTCAAAGATCCAGGTGGCCGATCTGTCTTCAGTAAAGAAGTTCTCCCTACAGAGCCAGAAGGAAAGGTCTCACATATGACTGCAACGGCAGGAGAGTATAAGATTTGCATATCATGCGTCTCCTCCAAGTGGTTCAATACTCAGCTCCTCAAGTGGTCTGTCTCTATTGAGCTAGGAGATACAGATATCAATCTGGAGGTAAGAAGAGTTCAAGAAAAGAAAGTCTTGTTCTGGCGTTCTTCCCTTCCCTGAAGGGCACTAAAAAACAAGATTTCGCAGCTCGTTTCTGCTCATCTCGTGAAGACACCGTGCTAATTTGGCTGAGAGAATTTCACATAGATGGCAGAGAAGAATATCAGGGAATAGAAGTCTCCCCTTTTCCCTATGGAATGGTACGTAGAGATGCAGAGAGGGGAGAGAGTTCTACACTGGACAGGGTGTATATGAATACTGAAGTAAGCCTGTTTCGTTTTCCACATAGTCTCCTTTTCTTCCTCTTTCCATGTATGTATTCAGGTGTATAGATAGAGGCCAGTGTACCATCTGACGTATGGCGAGTGTCTAAAGTGTATGTTCACCCGTGTTGTACATGTACCTCCCTTATGTATATATGTAGATCTAATGTGTACATACATCTGTGTATGTACACCGATATATGTGGGCTTATATAGTAACCCTCATTTTTCTTCGCACCGGTCATGTATTGCTTGCTCCGTAGGAACTAGCGAAGAAGGATCAAGTCGACTCCCTTCAGCTGAAGTTACAAGCCATATCGAAGCGTCTCGAGACTATGCAAGCTGAGAATGAATATGAACGTGTACAGGTAATCTCACTGTCTTTTGTCTTCGTCTCTCACTGCCAAGAAATCTCTCCCAGGCACATGTATCTACCGATTTCCTACTTGTATCCTATGTCTTCTCTACATCTATCTATAGATATATAGACTTGGAATCTCAACTGCCGTACTACTGCGATCTTTTGAGGAGGAAAGCTTCTCCTTCTGTCTTCCTGGTCGAAGATATTAGAAAGGCATTTAGACGGTCTTTCACCCCCCCTTCCTTCTCCCATCGTGGGCAGTCCTCTATACGGAAACGCCAAGAAGTTCGCGTGTCCGCAGTGTAGCTGGGAGGTTGCTATGTAATACATTCTTTGTAAGACGTTGCTTAGGCAAGTCTATGGTGCAGTTCCTTCATCGGAAGCTTAGATGGTTCTCCTCAGCCTAGGCTCAGAAGGCATGTCGCCTACGAGGAAAACATGCGTGTCTTCGACTAGGCAAGGAAGTTCAGACTGAATTGTGTGCATGCTATTGATCTCCGGTAAAGATACTCATATAGATCATGCATTGATACACATACATACAAATGTATTCATGTATGTGTAATGTCAGTGTGAAACGGTCGGTTGACGTCAACGAGTCACTTTCAAGGAGAACAGAATGAAACGAGGGACTATTTCTCTCTCTCTTTCCTTAAATCGAAGCAGTGTATACATGGATTCTTTCATCACGGGACCGAGTCTTCTGTATGTCGCCGGAGATGTAAAGAAAAGCTGCCCAGCATGAAGGAAGGAAGGTGATCTTCGATCCTCGTAGGTATCGCCGAAGAAAGATTCCTATCTTGAAAAGAGTTCTTAAGTGGACTATCATGATGAGATTCTATGCGAGGGGTATCTACTCCGTGGTCTTATTTTGCTTTGTCTGTCTTTCTCTCCCTCTCTTTGTGTTCGGACTCTGTTCAGGAAGAAAGATTTCAACGAACCAATGAATCTATCAACAGCCGGGTTGTCTGGTTTTCCGTGCTTCAGCTCCTTCTCCTATGTGGTACGACACTCCTCAGTGTCTTCTACTTGATTCGATACTTCCATTCGCAGAAAATCATCTGAGCGGATCAAGACGACCCCTCTTGCTCGGGGGACGATGAGCTCCTCTCTCTCCGTGGTTTTGCATGTGGTCCTTTTATGGCTTTTCTTCTTGCATAATATGGGGCTCATGCATCTGGGCATCTGACGCATCTATGCGCACTGTTGGCAGCACCGAGATGGATAAGAAAAGGTGGAATAAATCGATCTCCCTTGAAGGCTTCACGTGCCGCGCCTCGGGAGCTCTTTTGAGTCTCCTAGAAGTGTTGTACCAGAGTGTATTGTCATAGGAAAGAGAAGCAAGAGATGCCTTCATACCATAAGAGGGTGATCCTGGTGTCATGTTAGTCTGTGAAAGCTGACTCGCATGTATGTATAAATACATATATATATATATATATCTGCTTAGCGTCGAGACTTCACATGCATGAGATCGCTTTGAGCTGATCGTGTGTTCGCTAGGTTTTGCGTGGTGGAGGTGCGGCTTTCTTGGGGACAGAGGTTTCTCGTCGAGAGAAAAATCAATTTTAGGAGAGTGTGCCATGCGTATGTACACCTGAGGTTTTGGGGTGTGGTGATGCGTGACGTTGCCTGACAAACTCCTCATGCTTCTATTCCTCGTACCAACCGAAAGTACTGACCCAGTACTGTTCCTTCTCCTCATACTTTTCTTCGTAAAAGCTTCGAGGGCGAAAGGTCTTCCCTCGTCTACTGTAGTCTGCGTTTCTGTGGTCTATCCATGTATATGCTGTTTCTCTCCGTCTACATCTGCACGGGCACTGCAAATCAGATGTCATTGGAACTCGTGCTGGGTTTTCGGAGTCCTTTCTTTTATACCTTCTGTTACGAGGAAAGCTGAGGGGCAAGGCACAAGGTTCTGAGCCGTTACATGCGCTAAGGTATGTATCTTTTTCTTTGATCTAGCTAAACTGTTGTACGATCTCTCAAGTTTCTCCAGTGTCTACTTTGGTTCGAGTGTATGAACAGTTGACGGAAATGAGAAGGAAAGACCACATTCGACTATCCCACACACGTGCTAGGCTTCTTCATTCTCTTTCAAGGCCATGCGCAACGCAGGGAAGAGGGCAAGACAAAAGAAATCGGACACCTTGTGACAACAGCCCCCAAATCGCGCGGCGAGCTGACTGCAGCAGAGAAGACCGCCAACGCGCCTATTGATAGTCACGTGTGGATCAGAATAGTAACAACGGAGTTATAGTCAGTCCACTTCGGACACCTCGACGCGACCTACACTTAGGAATGAAAGCTTCTTTGTTGTATCACTAAATAGCTGGCAGTGACTTGGTATCAAGGAAAACCGCACTACGAGAAGATGAGAGGGTTTTCTGTTTCCTCGTGGGGCTAGAAGACGGGCATTGAGCGAACCATAGCCTACCTAGTAGGTTGTGAACTAGAGGGAAGTGAGTACTAAGGAGCCCGAGTGATGGAAAGGACTAGCTTACACTCCGGAGTGTGTTCGAAGGTCCCCGGCTTGTCTCCATGGAAGTGACGCGCATCCGCTCGTACACCCAGGGAAAATGCTTTGCGTGCGGGCAGTGTCCTGGAAAAGTTAACAGTTCTGGCTTGCTGCGGACAGATATGATGAGAAGGCATCTGTCTCCCTCGTTACTGAAGAGTTGGTGACGTCCCAACTCCAGTAAATGTCGGCCTACCTCGTCATCCATATCGTAATTGTCAGTGCTCTTGTGCGGTTGTTGAGTTGACGCGAGTCACTACGCACAAGCAGCTCTTTAAAACGTACAAGGCCGCGGCCCGTGCAGCACGAAGCGCGACCAAGCATTCCATCATTCCGGATCGACTTTGGAAGGAAGTCATGGTAGCCTCACCTATTTTACTGGGGTGAGACAGAGCTTAAGGTAGCGTGGTCCGAAAGACGTGATCGAGGACTTATCGAAAAAGGAGATCGAAGGCTGCTTTCATGAGAGGCCACAGTTACTATTGACGGGTGCTGCTGGCGTTTGCAGGAGAGTTGTGGTGTGTACTTGTATTCCCAAACCGACTCTCGTTATGACACGTAGTCACGGCCTGCTGTGAGTCTAGCCCTGAAGCGACTGTCGTTATGACACGTAGTCACGGCCTGCTGTGAGTCTAGCCCTGAACTAAGTCCCGAGAAGATCTAACGGTTTTCTTTCGTATCTCGAGACGGGATTGTGCAGGGAGTACAGTTTCAAGAAGGGCTGTTCTCTTTTGCATGTCCTGTCGAGCACAGCTCTCGACTCGGGACACGGGTTTTCTTCCGGGTAGGGAAAAGAAAGGACAGTTCTGATGGCCATAGCTTTTTCAAAGACGTCAAGCCTCGTTTTCTGCTCCTTCAAGCACGTCTTCTCATATCCTTATCGACAATGAATGAGAGATACGACCCCATAAGCCAGAACTCACAAAAAGCAGAAAGCAAGCGGCCAGCAACCAGGACGCCTAGAATATAGAGCCCGTACAATTTGTATGTCTGCCCCAAGACGGTGTCAGGCGTCAACAGTCCGAAAGATTCACGGAAAACAAGTAGACATAAAGGTAAGAAATGGAGACCGGTAATAGCAAGTGCACCCCAGGGATTCCGAAAGTGGTTACTGACAACGCGGGTGATAATACCCGGCGCCTCCTCGAAACATCGTTCCTTCCAATTGTCTCGACCACAGCTGGTGCATGCGAAGGTAAACCACTCTACAAAAGCAACAAAAGCCCCTAAAGGAGCACTGACGCGAGACCAAACTGTCTGGCGTGTTAGGTTGTCTATGGCTACATCCAAGATGGCGCCGAACTCCGTAGCTTGATCCAAAGCACGCGCAGCCCAGCCTAACAGTCAGCACGCCAAATCATCACATGCGTCTCACCCACTATTCGAAGGCGCCAATCCCATGGACCAGAACCGCACATGTCAAAAGGCAAGCATCACTTGCAGATGCACTAATCTCGGGAAAGAAACGAAACCTGAGAAGGCAATCGCGAAGATGCCTTTTCTGGAATACGTCGTGAAAACAACTAAGAGTCGCTTAGCACTGTTGACAGTACAGACAGACCGGGACAGCTAGCGAATCTTCTGTTAATCTAGTTGAAACAGTGGGTCTGCTGGGGGTGTTGCAGTTGACCCCTTTTGATTGCTATGACTAGCCGCGTATCGATGCAGACTGAGGACGGAGTCAGCACCGTTGTCACCTGCATACACGTCCCGACGGACCAGCGATCTAATCAATACGAGCCGCATGCTTTACCACGAACAACGATTCTTCCAGGCATATGCTTATCAGCTTTCTTCTTGAACGATGAAGACACGAGGGGTGCACAACTACAATGCTAAACCGATGCGATCGCACGGAAAAACAGTCGCAACAGTTTCTTGCAGAGGTCAGCCTGAAGTTACTCAGGGCTTACATACTTATAAGATGCCTTACCATCGAAGAAATCCAGAGTGAAGGACGCAACATAGAGAAGGCAGTAGGTTTGAATGTCATCGGAGAAGGCAGCATTCATTACAATGAAGAGCCCCAGCCTCACAAATCCAATCAGGTTTGGAACAAAAAAGAGAATTTTCCATTTTTGAGGCGTTGGCTGCAACTCATCTCTCTCCCTTAGTGGCGTGTTCATCTCTGTGGTTGACATACTTCCAAGGCGGATGACAGTAACTTGCGTAGTATCAACACTGGGTCGTCGGCTTTCGTGGATTCCTTCCGACTCGAAGGCCGACAACAGGAACCGCGAAAAAGAATCTTAAAAACATTCTTTTCTCGGATCCGGGATTCTTCTCAAGAAAGCCCCCCCCCTTCAGGACAAACACAGACTGGCAGACACACGCGTAGACACCGTGACAACGACGATGCGAGCGAGGCAGCGCGGAAACGCTTTCACCTGTCCCATGGTTTTCTCCAGCTGGCTCGATTGTCCGTGCGTCGACAGTGAGACGAAATTGGACGCCTTATCTAAGAACAGGGGAGAAAGAAAAGAAAAAATGTTCGCACTATGCTAGGAGTTTCCTCATCTTGCATGCAACCGCCTGGAATCGAACGGCTCGAGCCCGCCGCGGGTTGGCAGCTTCAGCCCGGCACGTGTGGGGAGGCAGGAGGGGGTTCTCCCCGTCGGAGAGGGCTGCAAAGGCCTGAACGGACGCCGATTTGGGTTTGGAAAGGAGGAGAAACGTCTCTCAGTCTTCAAAACCTGAAGACTGCAACACATAATATACTACTATTGCAGCGTTGATGATTTGTGCCGTGGCATCCGGCGGGGTACCATGGATACGACATTTGCTTTTGACGTCTTTCGGTTTCACAATCGAAAGTGTCAAAAAGACAAAGACTGTATCCTCCAAGGACCGATTTACGGCAAGATAGCTGAGCTGCTGAAAAAGAAAGAAGCCGCTTTTGGGGAGGATGCCGGGGAGAACACAGACGAGCACCAGGATTGTCCGGCTTTCGTCGTGGCCTGCAGGAAGAGCAGAAGTGGGATGGGGTTGTATTCGTTCGGAAGGGTTTAGCGAATTTGAATGTTTCTGTTCCGTTTGTCACTCACGTAGAAACGTGTTCTAGTCTATGGTTTATCTTCGTGGACACCTTGTAAGTTTTCAGCCACACGGTCGCCGCTGCTACGAGTCTTTCCTGTGCGGATTTTGTCGGGGCGTCTCGCATCTGAATCTTCTGCACTCGTTGAGTCAGAAGGGACAGTCCCACTTTATCTGCTCTTCTGAATTAGAGAGTGCTAGATCGCTGGTCCGTCACCAGGTTCACTTTGGCTGTCGGTGCTTCTTCCCACACATGGCATCTTATACGGGGCCTGGACACCAGCGGTGCTGTGTGCGAGACTCCGACCAGGACTTTTGTTCATTGAAGTCGAAACCGTTTACGTCCTCGCGGGTTACCACCATTGCGCGGTAGGGCGGGTTTAGTTTCATAATAGGGTTAGCAGCTGGTGAGTAGTGAAGCGCCGAGACCAGAAAATTCTGACAGGATGAGCACCAAGCTCCTGTGTCATCGTTATCTTCCAATGGAAGATTAGCGCGATGAAGCGGTTACCCAAAGGTGCGAGAAGGAAGTGGACCCGTGCCTTTCCTGGCTCGTGTTTGAGATGACGCGTGAAGACGCGTCGTCCCCCTGGACACGCGGCTGTAGAAACCGCGGGGATATTCGAGGTAAGATGACAAGTACAAGGATTTTGTATACCAGCCTTCATTATTGATTCGATTTCTTGGCGAGACGACCTAAGACGACGGAATCCGCTTTAAGCGGTTCTATTTCTACCAACCGATTCGACCAAGAAGAGAAGTCAACGCGCTGACTAAAACACAGGAGCAACGCACTTGCTTGATTTGTCTTGCGCTGCTTCACTGACACGCATGGCAATTTCACTGGTGCAAGAGAGAACTTTTATTCGGCTAAAGCAGTATTGTTCCCCTTTTGATAATAGCCGTAGAAGGGGTTCAGGAAGATGCCGAGAACATTCGCCTTGGCGGCAGTTGTCTCGAAAGATGGCCCTTCGACTACCTCAGTAGTCCGGGGTTATGACTGGAGGGGTGTAAGAGCAGTCGAGGCCGAACCCTGAATCTGGTACAGGCGTGAACAAGACATCTAGCACAGGCGCCTGCTAGGTAGCCTGCTACATCATCTGAAAATCTCCCCCTTCAAATCCCGTCTCTGATAAACTGTTCATGACTCCGGAGGCATGTCAATCCGCGTCCAAGGAGACAACTCTAAGCGGTGCCCGCGATCCAGCGTAAGTGTCAACTCGCCAAGAACCACCTAACGCGCTTTTAGAGTGGCAAGATGCAGGGAGAGGGAACCCGAGAGAAGGAAGGGGTTATCTTTTTCCTACAGCCAGCCGACTGACTCGCTGACTATCAAGTCCTGTCTTATCGAAGAGAACGATGTTTAACAAGAAGGGAAAAGTGAAACGTCAGGGCACCGAATAGAACAGAAGACAAGAGGGTTCTTGTGCAACGCCGGAACACCCTCCAGCAACACCTACAACTTTGCCGCTTCTGGCGACGACGGATGCCCCCCCTGAGAGTCGCAGACCAACCAGTCTGAAGCTCGTGAACCCTTCAGCCTCCTCCTTGTCTTTCTCCTTGGACAAGAGACACTCTTCTCCGGAAGAGGAAATGTAAAAAGCACTTCGCCAATCAAGTTGTATCCGTCCAGGATGGAGAAAAGATCTCCAGAAACCATGTATCTTCAACGCGCAACACATCATTCAGTGTAATACATACAGGCTTCACATTGTAGTCAGAAGTCACTAGAATGTGTCTGGTAAACCCCGAGATGATACACTGTTTACGAGGTTATGTACATCTGCGCTGATGGATTCGACCAGCTGAAAGAGCTTTCTTTCTCCTTCATACACTTATAGCACCTACGAGGCGAAGTTTCACAGCAAAAGAATTCCTCTTTCCAATTATTCTTCTTCTTTCTCCTTCATCATGACAATGTCCATAACCCTGTTACAAATTCCTTCAAACCAGCCATCATTCAGATAGCAAGCAAGTGTCGCTGTCTTATCTCTAGATGTCGCAATGTCTTGGAAAGCGTCCCTTAGGTTTCTACTTTTCTCGAAAGCTTCTCGTAGATATGAGCTACATCCTTAGAAACAAACAAGAACACCAGAAAGAGAAGGAAGAAGAAAGATGAAGAGCATCAATACACCATGTGTGTACACAGTCTATCTATCTATCTACTCATCCGCTGTATAGACCTGTATACACATGTAGGCAGCTGCTCCTCCCCTGCTATCCGAAAGCACGATCTTGTTCTTGTACAGACATCCTTCGCTGAGAACCGCGTAACATAACGGAATACGCATATGTATAGACATCAGGGAGTGCTGAGGGAGCAGAGAGAAGGAGAAAGTCGACTTCTTCTTCACTTCTCGATTCCCCTTACCCCGAGGAAAGAAGGAAAGGCGAGACAAAGGAGCGAAAAGGGAAGGAGAAGAACACTGATGAATGACATCCATGAAGACAGAAGCAAAACAGAATGAGAGAGACAGAAACAAACAACAGGTTAGCAGAGAAATATCCATCGAAAGAAATCTTTTCTTATCAGAACCAGGAAGTTTTGCACAGCTAGACACCGAGCTATCGCCACGAAAGCAGGGGGAGACTGAAGACTCATATGAACATGAACCAGTTAAGACTAGAAAAGACTCGAGAAGAGATTCTACAGAAAGAAGAAAGAAAGAGATGCCTATGATGGTTTTAGATCATGTAAACAGGCGAGTGTCGCAGGCTTACTTAGAGCGTCTTTCTGCTGTATAGAGAGCTCATGATCTGCATCGCCTTCATCATCCACTCCAGGTATGATAGATGCTGGTAGAGACCGAGGAGGCTGTCGATCGTCCTCTTCTTCTTCTTCGCCTTCTCCATCACTTGAGAGATCCTCTTCTTCTTCTTCATCTTCTATGTCCTGGAAGACTCTAGTATCATGCGGGTCATGTTCATCTTCTTCAGCACTATCTGACAATTCTCCTTCTTCACCCTCTTCCTCGTCGTCTTCTTCCTCTTCGCCGTCTAAATCTCTTCTTCTCCCCTGCCGAAGAGACTTGCTTGCCAACTTCGACGGCATTTTTCCAGGAGGGAGATCAACCTCGTTCTCTTCGTGACAGACTACTAATTCTTCTACTTCTCCTATCGGTCCTTCATCTTCGACGTCATGCAGCAAACTACCGAAAACCGAGATATGCTCTTCTTCTCTTCTTCGTTTGCTGTTCCTCTCCTTCTTCTTTTCGCTTCTTGGTGATTCCTCACCTTCTCCTTTACCTTTGACTTCTACGTCGTGATCTTGTTTATTGCTGTCTTTCTTGTTGTCGGGTGTATGTACACCCTCGCCTACACAGATGACGTCACTTGCTTCACTCTCTCTCTCGTCTTTCTTGCCGAGCTCTCTTCCATCTCGACGCTCGCTTTCTGTATCGACCCCACACACCGAAGAACCATAAGACGCCGAAGACGAAGAGACAGAAGGATCTGACTCACGCCTTCTGTCTTGGTCTCCTTGTTCACCCCCTCTGTTTTCTTGTTCTCTCTCTCGTGAAGGAGCGCCGGTTTCTCTCCCTCTGCTTCCTTCTCCTCCTCCTTCTTGGCGAGAGCCTTTACAGGGAGATTCTTCTTGGTGTTTCTTGAAGCAAAGAGAGGAACAGAAGGGTTTCCGACAGCAGGGAAGTTTATACTTGATATCTTCACTCCCGCAGACTGCGCAGATCTTGGCAGCAGGGATGATCATCTCCCCCTCCTGAAGAAGGTACACAGTCACATACGCATGCAAATCTATACAATCCTCGAAAAGAATGCCGAGGGCGCTGTCAAAGTTCTAGTGTAGACACTCTCTTAGAGAAGTCTCTAGAGAGAGAGAAGCGGCTCTTCTTATTGAAGGGAGCGAAGACGTCAGGTTCTCTCCCATGTATATCTACACCTACCTCTATGTCTATATGTATGACTGCATGTATAAAGACGTGTTACGACTAGGAGTGAAGAGATACGATGAACGTACATGAGGAAATAAAGATGGGCTACTACGAACCCCATGAGAGATGTGGAAGGAAACCGTGACTCGTCATGTTCTTTTTACCTACCTGTCTTCTCTTAAACGTAGGAGAAGTTGGTCCATTGTGAAATGATCTTATCGAATCCTGGGAGTAATGATAAGAAGACGAACCATTATACCCTCCTCCCCCTCCTCTTCTTCCTCCTCCTCCTCCTCTATACGAAGAATAAAATCCTCTTGTTCTCCCCCCCCCTCCGTAACCTCCCCCTCTCCATCCTCCTCGTCCTCGGCCTCTGTTGTGCCCTACGTAAGGAGGCGCGGGAGAAGAAGCAGAAAAGGGGGGAGGACAAGGTGATGACGACGCCGATGAGGAGTTTGAAGACGTTGATACGTTTCTGGGACTGCTAAAACACCCGGAAGAAGACAACGATGGAAGATGGATGGGAGGAGGAGAGGAAGAAGAAGGATTCCCTCCTGCAGTTTCATTCATACTGAGGCCGATAGATGAATAGATAGACAGATAAGCTAGCTCTTCGCTAAGGCTAAATTCAGGAAGAGAGATGCATGTATGTCCTCTCCTCTTTGTTTTTTCTGCAGGTTGATTTACAGAAGACCTCGAGATTCTTTCTTATCTCGTCTTTGCATTCTAGGACTAGGACAGAGAAAGAGAGAGAGAGAACTCGCAAATTCAAAGGAAAGTCATGAGATAAGAAACAGAAACAAGCTGCAAAAGAACCGAAGAAGAAAGAGTAGCCATCCTCTCACTCCTTAAAGCCAGCCTTGAAGAGGAGCTACCTATATGCCGAGTTGAAGATAAGACAGAGAGATGTCTACTAAAAGAAGAGAGGCTTCAGCTGGTTCTGATCCTTTCTTCCTTTTCAGATTTGCAGAGATAGGAGAGAAAAGAACTTCTCTCACTCTGGCAAGAGTTATCCTTCTGATCTCTGTACAAGCAGAGTGAGAGAGAGGAGAACAAGAGGTACACCCCCCGGGGAGATGACTGACTGCGCCGAGGGGGTCTTTCAGGAAGAAAGGAAATCCAAACACTCAGAGAAACCTACCACCTTCTCTTCTCTTTCTCCGGAGAAGTCATATCCCTCCCTAAAGTAATGACGAAAAGAAAGAGACAAAGACAAAAAAGAAAGAACAGCTCAACTGAAGTCGGTAGACTACGTCAAGTCATGCAGCCCCGACACCGTGAGCGAAATGATAGGAATGAAGAGGCGACAAGACGGAAAAAACAGGGTGAAGATAAGCTAAGAAAGATCAATATTGATTAGGACCGATAGAAGGAGAAAAGAGACTTGCAGGAAGGAGATAAAACAGAAAAAAGTTCACGAAAGGCTGCTTGAATCGACGCGATGATGAGCGGTGCGGGAACCGGGACAATCGACGCCGACCCGACGGTACGAGGGGATGGCGCTAAATTTGAATGTCCTGTCGAGTTGATATTTCGCAAAGTAATGCAAAGAACAAAGAAGAACGACTCTACAGAAAAGGCCTTGAAAACTACAGTTAGAAACGGAAGAGAGAGAATTATTGAGAATCCTTTGAGAAACAGAGTAGTCCGAGAGAAAAGATTCTGCATGCGAAGAAAAGCCGGGAAGCTGACTGGGAGTGCATGAGGGCTTCTTTTCGTAAAGAAATGTTTCTCCCTAAAGGAGAAGAAGATGTACGCTGTGAATTCAGCGAGAAAGATTGAGCTTGACGTGTGCTTCTCATCGTGAAGGAACGGCGGTTTCGAGACAAAGGCGGACGAAGAAAACCGAAGACCAAGAAATTCTTCTCATTCCTACTGTAAGTTGAAGGCAAGGCGAAGACACAATATCAAGCTCCTTTTCTCTCTGACCAGTCTCTCTTCGATGTTGAAGAGCCAAGTCAGTTAGCTCACCGCACACCCCGTGTCTGGTGTGAGGGTCGAGCGATTCAAAACAGCTAGACGTTGGTCGATTATGATCTGATAAAGAAAAGGAGTTCATCCCTGCGAAGAGTCGTCTTCATTTTGCGTGACTGGGTAGAGAAACAAGCTTGTCTCCATGATTAGTTCCTCAGGTGTACATACACCTGAGGAAATCAGTCTCTTAGTGTGTGAAGAACGGAACTCCTCAAGGACACGAGTTTCTCACCATCTGGGCGATTTCTTGTTTTTCCAGTCATTCCTATATCTTCCTCGCCCCTTCTCTTTTTTCTTCTCTTTATTTCACGGATTTCTCACTCAACCTTCGCAGGTTTCTCTCCAAAATCCTTCACTTTACGGAGAGGTCAGCAACGTTAGCTTCTTGTCTACATACACCTCTTTTGTGTCTTCTCTTCTTCCAATTCTTTTGGATCTCCCGACGGACGGAGTCGTTCATTGAGAAGAAAAGATTCTTCACTATTCTTGGCTATGCGGATTGATGCTATTTATCAGTACGCTGCAGTGTACGCCAAACCTGCTGTTGAGGTGTACATACACTTGGCATCGAATACATGCGTCATCCACGTTTGTCTTTCTGGTAAAATCTTTTATAGCATCGCCATTTCCCTTGTTTTCTTTTCTTCACATCACCACTTCTTTCTTTCTTTCTCTCTTTCTTTCTCTTTGATATATGAGGACGTGATGACAGCCACTTTGATGGCCGTGAACCCTTCTTCTTCTTCGTAAGGTTGCCCTCCCTACAGACTCTTTCCTTCGGGGCTCTTCTCTTCACCCCATCAAAGCACCTACTTCTCTCTCATCTTTCACTCCTCTCACTCGAGTACAACCCTTGTCTTCTACGCAGCTGCAGTTCAATGAAATTGTCTATAGATATCATCTACCTTCATGGGATATGACATATATCTACATGTATCGACTTCTGGAAAGATACAGCGAAACTAGCACCGTATCGAATAGACCAAGTTATGGTGTAAGGGGGCCTGTAAAAATACAGATATACATATCTCTACATATCTATACTATACAGACATGCACATATATCATATAGATGTATATGCTTACCCCCTTATATACGTATATATTACATATATGCGCAGAAACAGAAGAGGTATATATATATATATACATGGACAGGATATCTAGGCGATTTAGTGATAGAGATATGGAATTGTATGCTGAGTGTTGGCTTATCTCTCTAGCACCATTTACGTCATGATGGAAGATGATAAGCAAAGTGTCTCCTTCTTTTCTTCAAAGATAGAGGGAGATGAAACACCTGCTTATGTAAATTCATCCAAGAAATCTTCTTTTTCTTCTCTTTCCCTCTCTCCCGTTGACATATCATCTCCTTCACAATCTTCTCGCTTTTCTTCTTCCCCTTCTTCTCCTCCTCCTCCTCACCGTGAATTGTCAGATCCCGCGCTTTCATCTTTCTCTCTCTCTTCTTCTCCTCGTTCATCTTCTCCTAACTCCCGTTCTTCTTCTTTTTCTTCTCGATCAAATTGCTCCTCTTTTTCTGACACACGTCTGAAGCCTCTTTCTTCTTCTTCTTCGCGTTATAGATTCTTTTATTCTCCTTCCTCTTCTTCTTTAGACTTCTCTGAGAAAGAAGACAGCGAGAAGAAGGACAAAGAGCATGAAGACATTAGAGATGAAGAGCCTTCAATCTCGAGCTATCATCGGCGTTCCATCACTCCGATAAGAAGGCCGAGAGAGAAGATAAGTCGAGTTAAGAAGAAAGTAGCTCACAAGGAAAGTCCGAGTATTCCAGAAAGAAGGAAGATAAAAACAAGAACGATACCTGTACTTGAGACGTCAGAATCTCCTTCTTCAGGTGTACATACACCTCAAGAAAAAGACAGAGAAGGAAATGAAGGCAGATGCCGTGGAGAGCTGTTCATACATGAAGACGTAAAACATAAAACAGAAGATGGGAATGGAATGGACAAACCTCATTCATTCTTAAGAGTAAGCAGTCCGAGAAGAACGTGCGACAGAGAAGAACTCGAGAAACGAGAAAGCTCTCTTCTCTCTCCTCAAGCCTCCACTCGTTCTTCTTCTTTCTCCTGGGAAACTACTGAAGAAAGACAATACCCTCCATCTTCATCTTCTCATAGCCGACCCGTTCAGCAAAACACAAAAAAGACTCGAAGAAAACCTTCCAACACACCAACCCCTTCTTCTTCTTCTTCTCCCTCCTCTCCATCTTCTTCTTCTTCCTCTTCAGTGATGAATCGTCAAGATTCCTTTCAGCAAAACTTTCCTTCTCCGTCACATCAAGAAACTTCTTCTTCTTCGTTTCCTCTTTCATCTTCTCGATGTCGACCACCTTCGTTCCTTCGCTTCTCTCCTTCTCATGAGACTCCTATGAAGCAACACCGGCCTCTTCCTTCATTGTCTTCACCTCATCGGATCTCATCCTCTTCTTTCTCTGCGATTTCTTCTTCTTCTTCTCCTCATTCTTGTCTTCCTTATCACAGTCACCGAGGTCATGTTTCTTCTTCTTCTTCTAGGTCTTCTTTCACTTCTACTCTCTCTCTCTCTTCTCTCTCGCACGATGAAGAGAAGAAAAGCTTGCACCCTCCTTCGCCTCCTCCTTCTCCTACTGAACTTCTTCTTCGCTTGCAAGGACATCTAGGCTTTGTTTTCAATCTGCAGATCGCAGACCAGAAAGAAGAAGAAGAGAAGGAGAAAGAAGAAGAAGGTGAGAAGGAGGCAGAAAGAGGAGAAAAAGAGGAGAAGGAAGAAGAAGCAGAGAGGGGGATGAAAGAAGACAAAGAGAAAAAGATGAATTCTTTCTCTTCTATTTCATCTCCTAAAGCACCCTCTTTCCAACGGCCATCTTCCCCTGTCTCCTTGTCTTGTCCCTCTCGGTCTTCTTCTTCTTCTCGTGAAGAGAAGAAGAAGAGCGAGAAGAAGAGAAAGAAGAAACACCGTTTTTCTAAGGGCTACGAATCATCCTCCTTCTCCCCGAGCGCTCATTTCCTTCATTCCGTAGATTGGACAGCCACCCCTAGAGAAACAAGAGAAGAGAAAGAGGAGAAAAAGAGAAAGAAGAAGAATGAGAAAGAGAAAGAGGAAGAGAATCTCAAGCAAAAGACGTGTCATGGAGAACAAAAGGCTCGAAGACGCTTGCCCAGTTCCTCACGTATCTCTTCTTCTTCTCCTCCTCCTTTTTCTTCTTCTTCTCTTGTCTCTCTCCGTGAAAGTAGAACAGATAGCGCAAACAACAAAGAGAAGAATACATGCACAATTTCCACCTCAGGTGAGCCTCATCCTTCTCCTAGTGTACATAAACTTCCTATCTCTTCTTCTTCTGTTTTCGCTTCATCTCTCATTCTTTCTCTTAGACCTTCCGAGCTGCTGCATGGCGTTGTGAGAGAACCGACTGACGTCTCGAAGTGTCTTTTAGATTTCACACTTGAAGATGAAGAAGAGACAAGACAGAGAAGCAAGAGAAGACACAAAGAGAAAGAAGAAGAAGAAAGTGGAGGAGGGGATGCAGACAGTGAAGAGAAATCTGAAAAGAGCGAGTCTTCTCTCAAAGAAGGAGCTTGTGGAGGTAAAGAAGAACAAGGAAGACGAATGACGGAGAGAACGGAGAGAAAGGAGATCGAGAAGACAGTCGAGGAAGAGAAGAGGAAGAAGGAGAAAGAGAGAAGAAATGAAGGAAAGAAACAAGTAAGGAGAGAAGGACATGAAGAACATGGAAAGAAGTGCAACAAAGAGGAGGACGGGAATCTCGACGTCAAGGCAACTCAGGGGAGTATCTACTACGATCACACGGGGGAGGAAGAAGAAGAAAAGAAGAAGAGTCCAGATGAAGAAGAAGAAGGAGAAGGAGATGTTCGAAGGAAGAAGAAGAAGCAACGACAACAAGAAGAAGAAAGCAAAAGACATGACAAAGGAGAAGAAGAGGAGAAAAAGAAGGGAGAAGATGAAGAAAAAGAGTTGTGTGTTGAAGGTGTCAAGAAGGCCAAAGATACAGAAAAGAAGAAGAAGAGAGAATTCCCCCACGAGAGAGAAGAGGAGAAAGTACAGCCCCAGGGTGGTGGAAGAAAAGAAGGAGAAGAAGAACAAGAGAGAGAAGGAGAACAAGAGAGAGAGGAAGAACGGGAAGAGAGAAACTCCTTCAAAGGCATAAGAGGGGCAGGACTTTCTTCGCTAACACCGCCATTATTGGAATCGCCATGCGTAGGAATGACCTTCGAGAAAGAAAGAGATCTCTTAGAGGAGAAGAAGAAAAGAAGTGGAAAGACGTCGGGGGTTCTTCAAGAAGAGAAAGAAAGAAAACCTACAAGTGAAGGAAATCTGCTTCTCCCTCTTCTTCATTCTCGAGAGACACCGCACAAAGAGAAGAAAGGCTTCTCTCAGGTGAAGAAAGCTCAGAGGAAAGAGGGGTGTGGGGGGCACAACGAAGAAGAAGAGGGGCGTAAGAAGAATGAAGAAGCTAAAGAATTGGCAGTTGAGACGAAGAAAGAAGAAGAAATCCAACAGAAAGGAGAGAAGAAAAGAAACGAAGAGAAAAAAAGAGACACGAACGATCGAAAGACGACTGTCGAGACACCTCGGCAGCACCATAGACAAGAAACATCTCCTTCTTCTCTAAGAGAAAGAGAGAGCCAAACACGTCTTCCTCATCTTCATACTTCCTCTCCTTCTTCTTCTTCCTCCTCCTCTCATCGACTTCATTCTTCTTCTTCTCTAATTTTCCGTGAGCTGAAAGGTGATAGACGACAAGCAACTCGCCCAGCAATCGACCACAATAGAAACTCTACACTAGGGACAAGACCTGCTCTTACTGCCACTAAACCTCTTCAGCCTCATCGTCAAGCTCTTCTTCTTCTTCCTTCTCTCTCTTCCTCTTCTTCTTCTTCTTCTCGCCTTCCACCTTCTGCTTCTTCTTCTTTCTCTCTTGTGAGAAAAACTTCCCCATCCAAAACTCATCGTCTTTCTTGTTCTTCTTCTTCTTCTTTCCAAGCTATATCAACAACATCTTCTTCTTTTCCTCTTCCTCCTCGTCACCCTGGAGATCATCTTGCCCCTTCTTCTTCTTCTCCTCACCCTTGTTCTTCTTCTTCTATTTCTGCTTGTCACCTATCGTGCTTCAAGAAAGTCTCTCCAAAGAATAGAACTCGCCTCCTTCTCCCACCTTTCTCCTCTTCTCCTTCCCTTTCCCGTTCTTCTTCTCTCCCTCCCCCCTTTCCCCGTTCCTCTTACAAGCCGTCTACTCTTCCATCACCTCAGAGGCCTTCGAATACACACCAGTCTAAAGAGAAAAGC
This sequence comes from Cystoisospora suis, assembly GCF_002600585.1. Classification (NCBI taxonomy): domain Eukaryota; phylum Apicomplexa; class Conoidasida; order Eucoccidiorida; family Sarcocystidae; genus Cystoisospora; species Cystoisospora suis. The sequence continues at coordinate 56,690 of NW_027154393.1, forward strand.
AAGCTCCGAAAATCTACTCCCCTTTCTTCTTCTTCTTCTACCATCTCTTCACATCGATTGAACGGGCATCGACTTGTGAATCGATCCTGTCAACAACAGAGCGTACATACACCTCACACCTGTATGAAAGAAGGAAAGATTCTCAAGAGTGGAGAGCGAAAGACATCATCTTTATCTGAGAAAACTTCCTCGTCAGCGCCTTTAGTCCAGCAACGATCGAAAGAACACGCTTCTTTCGAAACAAGAGAAGAAGAGAAGAGGAGGGGGATAGGCAAATGCCTTAGGAATCATCGCTCTCTCCCATCAAAACAAGAAGGAAGAGGAGAGAAGTCTTTTGGCAGGTTAGATAGAAGGCGTCCGAAGAAACAAGAAGAAGAAGAAGAAGAGAGAGAGAGAAGTAGCCGGCTAGGAGAGCTTCCTTGCTCTTCTTCTTCTTCTTCTGGTTCTATAGAGACGGTACTTCATCTACATCGCCAGAGTGAGATAAAGGAGATTCAGAGAAAGATGACTCCTCTTGGAAAGAAACAAGAAGAAAGAAAGAAGAATCTCTTACACTCAGTGAAGAGGAAAGACGTTTTACAAGATGATGGGCGGACAAGATCGCATGCAGTGAATGAAGAAAAGTTTCTTTCAAAAGGTGACTACTACCATCGCGAGCGACACCCGCCCTCGATGCAAGGAATGAAGAGAAAGGCCCAAGAAGGACAGGAAAGAGAAAAGGAGAGAGAAGCAGACAAAGAAAAGATATCTGAAGAGGAGGAAAAGAGGGTGAAGAAGGAAGAAGAGCGGGGGGGTGAACAAGAAGAAGAAAGGAGAAGAACGAAAGAGGATGAGGCGACGAAGAGAGAAAGAAGCCTTGCTAGGCAGAGGAGAAGAAGAGAACAAGAGAAGATTGGTGTTCTTCTTCGAGATGATAGGGAAGGAAGATGGAGCAAGAGCCACACCGAAGAAGAAAGGCGAGGTAGAGGAACAAGCAGAAGCAACATAGAAGGAGGAAGTGAGAAGATATCTCTAGAGAAGATCAAGAGCGAAGAAGAAGAAAAGAGAGAGAAGAGAAGAGATATAAACTCTATCCATCCTGGCCCACCTTTTGAAGAAAGAAGAGCTAAGACTAGAGAAGAGATGAAAAAGACGCGAAAGGAAGAAAAAGAAGAAGAAAGAAAAGAGAATGAAAGAACTTCTGACTTGCTAAGGATCACGGATCGAGTCATCTCCGTACCTCATCTACATGTCCATCCTGTGCGTGCTGACACCTCGCCTCCCGTCGCCCCTCTTTCTTCTCAGCAAACGATTTCTTTCTCCTCGTCTCCTTCTTCTTTATCTTCTTCGCCCTCATCTACTCCTGTCACTGGAAAAGAAAAAGAGATTTCTCCCGTCTCAGATTTCACACTGAAGAAGAAGAAAGACACCTCTTCTTCTTCTTTCTTACAGAGAACCCAACAAGGTGAGAGGGAGACAACCCTACTTCCCAGAATGCTTCTCTCTTCTTCTTGTTCTCCTATGAAGATCATGTACACTGGGGAGAAAAGAGAAGACGGTGGAGAGAGAAAAGAACAACAAGAAGAAGCAGATGAAGAAGGAGAAGAAGTGATTCTATTGAGAGGAAAGAGAGATTTCTTGGAGACCCTTCTTACCTCTCAAAGAAGTGGAGACACCTTCCTTCACCCCCCAACCTTCTTAAGAACGACACCAAGCTCTCAAAAGCATCACACTTCTTCTTCTTCTCCTTCCTCCTCCTCCTTTCCTCTCACCACTCCCTCCCCTCAACAATCTTCTTCTTCTGCTTTCGGCTGTATGTACACATCATCACAGGAACCAGAGAACCTACGTCCTCCTCCTCCTCCTCGTCATCTTCATCCTGAGAGGCATAGAGAAGAGAGCGACAACAGAAGTTTCTCTACATATGTGGAATCTTCTGTACATCACCCTGTGAAAGTCTTCTCCTTCTCTCCAGACTTTCTCTCTCCTTCTGATCGAGAAGGAAAGAGTCGGCAGCATCTCCAACAACATCAAGGAGGCAGCGGAAAAGAAGAGCAAGAAGAAGAAGAGAAAGAAGAAGAGAAAGGCAAGCGACCTCCCTCTTCTTCTGTCTCTATAACTTCTCTTGAGAGAAATAGAGTAAGAAGAGATAACTCCTGTCTCTTCAGCTCTCCACCTAGCTGTTCATACCCCCCTTCTTCATTCGTTCTCCAGGAGAAAGAATCTTCTCATAGACATTATCTTAGACCCCACTCTTCTTATCTTCATCTTCCTCCTGAGAGAAGTTCTTTCCTGGTCTCACCTCCTGGAGCTCTTCTTCCTTTTGTCAAGATTCCCTCGCTCTCTCCTTCTTCTTCTCCTCGTCGAAAAGAGGGAGAAAAAGAAGGAAACGGAAGCGAGAGAGAAAGGAAGGAGATTTCATCTTCTCGCTCGCATGATGGATTGAGAAGAATAAGAAGATCAGAAGAAGGCAGATGCCCTCGAGAGACAACGGATGGAGAGGTTGAGAAGAAAGAAGAAGAAAAGAAAGATAAATCCTCTTCTTTCTCTTCTTGTTCTTCTTTCTCTTCTCTCTCAAGTCTTCATCCGCACCATGTAGAGAAAAAGTCTGAGAGAGGAGTCATAGGAGAGTGGAAGCAATCGGATACACCTACACCTCCGCAAGCTCTCTCCCCTCCCTCACAGTGGCGCAGGTCGAGACACATCGTTCTCTTTGCACCCCCTCCTTCTTCTTCTTCTTCGTTATTAGTGAAGAGTGTCATACCTCCTCAGTCAGGAGAATCAGTCTCTTTACATGAAACAGAAGGCTCTTGCCATTATTCTCTTCCTCCCTCTCCTTCTCAGTTCAACCGTCACTTCCTCATGAAAGCTCGACCTTCTTCTTCTTCTTTTCTTCAGCGAAGAGACAAAACCGCCCTCTGTACTTCGGTCGAGCCTTATTCTACTTCTTCTTCTTCGAGCAGTCATCTCCCTACCAAGAATCTATCACGTCCTTCTTCTTCTTCTTCGTCTGGTCGTTCTTCCTCACTATCAAATCCTCACTGTCTTTCTCGTTGCTCTTCCTTCTTCTCCTCGTCTCTTCTCCCTCACCGTCATCATCATCCTTCTTCTTCGTCTACCCCTCCGTCAAGTTTTACTCCTCCTCCTTCTCCTTCTCCTCCTCCTAAGTATTCCTCTCTCTCACGACCAGCGTTGTTCTCTCCTTCTTCTTCTTCTTCCTCTTCTTCTTCCTTCGTTCCTCTTGAGAAACATGAAGGTCTCCAGACCACCCAGCAAAATCCCTCAGTTTCGGTGCCAAGCTCTTCTTCTTCTTCTTTTCCTCCTCCTCCTCCTTCTCTTCCTGTCTCTTCGTTCTACTCCCCGTCGTCTTCTCCTTCTCATAAACAGAGGGCATTCGTCAAGACTTCTCTTCCCTTCTCTTCTCCCTGCTGTACCGAATGTACTACATGCGAGGGAGACACTCGACTTCTCTTGGAGCACTCCCCCAAAGAAAGCCATCCCTCTTCTTCTCCTTCTCCTCCTCCCTCTGTTCCTTCTCCTTTTTCTTCTTGTTCTTCTTCGTGTGGTCCGTGTGTGAATTCTTCGTCAGCAGTCGAGCCTTGCCTTGATAAGACTTTATCTCCATCTACGAATCGTGTGGCACAATCTTCTTCTTTTTTACCTTTGCCTGTCTTTGCACTTCATTCTCTTCCTGCCTTTCCTCTCCCTTTCTTTCCTTATCCCTATTCTTCTTCCTCGACGTCTCTCTCTTCTCTTCCTTGTCTTTTACTTCCTTCATCTTCGTCGCTCTCTTCTTCTTCCTTCTCTCCTCCCAAGCTAATCTCTCCCTCTTCTTCTTCTCCTCCTCCTCTTTCTCCGCCATTGAACTCCTTCCCCTCATCTTCACCACCCCTTCAATCTAGCCATCTTCCCTCTTCTTCTCCTTCCCCTTCTCGTTCCTCTTCTTCTCCTTCTCCTTCTCGTCCCTCTTCTTCTCCTTCTCCTTCTCGTCCCTCTTCTTCTTCTTCTATGCCTTCTTTCTCTCGCTCTCCTGCCTTTCGTCTCCCACAGCCACATCACCCAGTCATCTCGAGCGGAGCTTCTCTAAAGAAGACTCAAGACCAAGCCTTCTCTTCTTCAACTCCTTCTGCCTGTCCTTCTTCTCCTTCTTTATCTCTTCCTTCTTTTCCTTACCGTCAGTCCCTTCAAGGAGACTCTTGCCGGAAAACTCATCAGCCTTTCTCTCCCTCTCTTTCTTCTGTGGATAAGAAAAGCCCGAATCACGTCTCCATGCGAACCAACTTTTTCTCACCTCGGACTAGCTCATCAACTAGCATCCTTCCTCCTCCTCCTCCTCCCCCTTCTTCTTCTTCTCTTTTTGTTCAAAGTCTCCGTCCTTCTTCAAGGTTTCATGCACCCTACCACACTCTGAGTTCTTCTTCTTCTACTCATCCTTGCCCTCCTTCTTCTCCTCCTCCTCCTCCTCTCCATTCTTCTTCTTCTTCTCTTCCTTCTTCTTCTTCTGTTCATAAAGCCCCCTCAGAATCTTGTTCCAGTGCACCTCCTACGAATCTCCTGCCCTCCTCGACCTTCTCTCCGACTTTGCTTTCCCGGTAATGAAGAAAACTCTCGAACCGAGTCTCTCTGGATGGAGAAAGAAAGAAAGAGAGAGAGAAACAGAAAAGAAAAGAACAGAAAGTCTTCCTCTTCTTTCTTCTTTACCTCGTATCGTAGAATGGCCAACTGTTTAAAGAAGAAGAGAAGATGAGAAGGAAGGAGGAAGAAAGGGTAGAAGTCTGTATAGGCTCTCCAGTCAAAATCTTATTTTCTCTCCTGTCTACTGCTCTTCTTCTTCTTTCTCTATACAGAAGACTTGATATGATATCCCAGGGAGAGAGATCGATGTTCTCTACTAAAGAGACAGGGTGTTCTTTTCCTTTATCAACAGGTTTCTTTGATTTATCTTCTCTTTTACCAAGAAAGAGGAACAAGCCCGACTAATAGAGAGGCGAAGAAGAAGAAAGCTCATCGTGCCAGGGGTAGATGAAGGTCTTTTCTTAGTCTCTTTATTGAGAAGAGAAGATGAAGAAGATGTCGTCTATCTCTCTCACCTTTCTTCGTGTTCTTCTTTCTTATTCTCTTCGATCAAATAAGACTAGTGCTACTACTACTCCTGTTAGATCTCTCTACTCTAATCTGAGTGGGGGCTTGTGGAAGATCAAAAATGAATTACCGACGTCTTCGGGTCATCATCATATCTAGCTCTCACACGTACACAAGTGACCGAGTGTACATACACACCTGCCTCCACGCCTTCACAAAGAAACATACACAACATACAAAGTAATCGACAGACGTACCTATCAATCCATATGTCTATCTCACGTACCTATCTACCTATCTATCGTTAATCTATCTATCTTTAATCTACGTATCTATATCTATCTATCTATGTCTATCTCCCTATCTATCTATGTCTATCTATTTATGTTCGTTATCGTGTCCTTCTGAGACGTCGGAACAAGTGGCTCCTTCGGTGTCTGAAACATCCCGCTGGCTTCACCCCTCTTACATTCTCTCTTCCATAAACGTGTCCTGTCTACTTCTACATAGATAGAGATATACATACATGTATACAGAGGGAGAGAGAGACAGGAAGTGCAAAGGAAGGCAGTACGAGCTTCTTTCTGTGACACCGGAGAACGCGGGTGGACCAGCGCCCCTCCTCGATTCTCTTGAAGCGAAGTATCCTTTTCGGAGAAGTTGTCTCTCTGAACATTCTTTTTGTTTCTTCTTGCTTTACATGACGTCGAGTCAAAAGAAAAGACCCTTTCTAGGTGGTACGCTTTTGTCTCTTCTTCAGAAAAGACTGACTCTCTGGAGAAAAGTCTTCTTTTCCTCACAACGCAATCAAAGGTCTGGAGTGTACATACACCCCCAAAGTGGAGATGAGAAGTGTGGATGTCATACAAGTCGTTCTTTTTCCTTTCTGTCTTTTCCTTCTCTCTCTCTCTCTCCCTTGGTGTTCCTACCCATGAGGAGATCTTCTTCTTCGTCTTCCTCTTCTTTAGCGAGTTTGGAAATTTCATTCTCATCTAGAAAAATCTGCGCGCCTTCTTCCTCGACAACTATTACGCGTGAGACATCAGAAGTCTTTGCATGAGAGAGGAAAGAAAACTCTGTTTTGACGAGCATACATGCCCCAAGGTCAACACACTCATACACGAAAGATGAAGTAAGAGATTAGAGAGAGATTAAAGATGGATATATGTTAGGATGGACAGAGTTAAGAGAGATAGTAGATATATGAATGCATGTAAAGGATTATGTCGTACGTGTATGTCTACGGGTTCGTATATATGTATAGATAGATATATATATGACAAGCACTGAGAGATGAGCGACAGAGAGAGAGAGAGAGCCTAATACCTAGCCTACATCGTGTGTATGCCTTCGCATGCAATCACCCACATATAGACACCGTAAAAAGCGATCTTTTCCTCATACGTGGGATAGACAAGAAAAACTATAGAGAGAAGAGCTCAGACTAGCAAGGCGAAAGACAAGAGAAGAAGGAGAGTAAAAGATGTATCTTCCTCATCTCCAGTCTCTCTGTGAAAGGAAAGGAAGAATGCCGTAGGCCTACGGAATGGTCTACCCTTCTCTACACTCTCTCAAGACATTCTAACTTTCTCCACGATGTCACTAAAAAGACACACATATCTATCTCTCTTCAATCATCCGACCCTCCCCATCGAAACAGAAGAGAAAGAAGGAAAGAAAAAAGGAAGGAAGGAAAGAAAGGAGCTGTTCTCTTTCTTTTCTCGAAGCAAAATTCATCCCTATGTCATGACGTCGCCGAAAGAAAGACAAGGTTTGAGAGAAATCGCTTCCCCCTCTCTTTTTCAATTCCTTCTCTTCTCAATTTCTTTCCAGGAATCTAGCCGACATGTCTCCTTCCTTCTCTTTCTCTCTTACTATTCTTTCTATCCTTATTCTTCCTGTCTCTCTACCCCATCCTCACGAACGAACTGAAAGGAGAGAGATAAGAGAAAGACTCTGTCTCCTGTCTTCTCTCTTCTTCTCTTTCTTATTAAGACGTAGGATTAAACAAGATATGTGTTGAAGAGTCCGGTGGCTCAGAGGAGAGAAAGAAAAAGCGAGGGAGAGAAAAGCTAAGAACGAACGAGGGAAAAGAACTAGAAGAAAAGAAAGAAGAAGAAAAGAGTCCTTCTATCTGAAAGGGGAAGGAGGATGAGGAAGGAGACGAGAAAGAAGAAAGAGTGAAAGTAATGAAGATACATCATCATATAAGACTCTAGGAGCAAAGAAATACACGAAACGACAAGGAAATACGTTCTTGCTTATTCCTCTCTCGCCCTTCATATACTCAACTGCATGCTTCTCTACATGAAAGAAGTCACCTTTCTTTCTCTCTCTCTTCCTTTCTCTCTTTCTTCAAGAAGCAAAAGCTTCCTTAGGAAATGCACTACGGAAAGATCCATCCTCGACCATTGCCTCGATGATGTCTACACCTCCTATCAATTCTCCCTGAAGAAAGGGGATGAGAGAAGAAATACAAGAAGAAGAAGAAGAAATACAAGAAGAAGAAGAAATACAAGAAGAAGAAGAAATACAAGAAGAAGAAGACACATTCAAGAGAAAACACCCACACAACATCTCTAGCTCTCTCGTCCTTTCTCTTCGCTCTTTCTTTCATTCTCTTTTCTTCATCTCCCGCTCTCTCTTCTCTCTTTTCAATCTTCTCATTTGGCAAACCCCATGACCCAGACACCACAACTGTCTACTAGACTTCAATCGATCTATCTCTCTACCTAGCTCTTCTCCACTCGACAGCATGGGGTCCACTCCACCCTCCATCATCCTCACGATTAGAACTGCCCCACACAAACGCGTCTCACTACATTCCTAACTACCCACAAACGGCAACCTACCCTATCTTTAATCTATCTATCTATCTATCTTTAATCTATCTATCTATCTATCTAGTCTATTTGGCTGTCCATGTTTCATCCATGTTCAGTCTCTTTATGTATCTAGCGACATACAGATACATGTCTATGTACCAGTGGACACGAGGCATTGTTGTCTATCTCTCTTATCCTCTTCTCTCCCTCTTTCTCTTGTTCTTTCACTTCAACTTTCTTCTCCTTTCCCCCCCCTTTTCTGGACACCCTGCACCTCTCGGAAACAAGAAAGAATTGAACAGACGAAAGGCGAGAGAAAAATCGCCATCTGTCACGAAGAAAGAGTCACACTTGCATCTGTCTTTTCACCTCTTAGAAAGAAGACCCTCCCCTTCTGTATACATCCTTCCATTCCACCACTCACCTGTACATACACCTGAGGATAGGTAGGCCAGTTGGAGAATTTCTTCAAGCCTTCACGTACGGCTTCGTCTTGAAAGACATCGAAAGCTCCGAAGTGCACGAGTCTTTGATCTGCGAAAATAGCCATAAGTTGTTTGCTGAATCGACAGAAAGGTGCATCTCGATGTCCCTTCATGAACACCATGACGGGATGACTTGTAGTTAATCTTCTTAACCGGTCATCCAAGGTCTCTCCCTTCTTCTCCTATAGAGTAGAGAAACACACACATGGAGGAAAGATATATACACATCGGAACAGAAGGAAGGAGAAGAAAGATAGACAGAAGACGCCGGCACGGGAATCGAGGAAGAAGAAGAAAAAGAACGGAAGAGCCAGATACAACATAGGGGAACACTGTACATCTATAGATACATCCACCTGATGAGACATGTGAGTCTACACATTGACGTATGCATGTATCTGACCTGACTACCTACATACGTGTGTATATATATGTCTATCTATGTATATGAAACAGACAGACAAGGCAAGGAGATGAATCGATGCAATTGTCAACTCTTCTCTTCTACTGTGGATTAGGTGCATGCACACCCACATGCACACCCACACACACACGTGCAGCAGACCCACAGCAGAGGAGAAGAAGAAGACCTTGAGTCCTAGGAATTCATAGCTACTTAAGATTCTTGAAATAGAAAAGGAGGAAGAAGAAAGAGAAGATGAAGAGAAGAAGAACGATAGATAGACAAAGAGAGAGAGAGAGATGTGTGGACATACGGTAGTAGATTGCAGGGGAAGTTGATGCTGACGCTGCATGCTATGGAGAGAAGTGCGAAGAGAATCTTTGCCTATATTCGTCCAAGCCATGAGAGCCTCGATGACTTGAGGAGGATCGGCCCCTACGAACTTTCCTAGGTATTCCCCATCCTACAGAGAAATTGCGTTTCCACAACAACACAAGGCAGAGAGGTCAAGAAAGAAAGAAAGAGTGAGAAAGAAAGAAAGCTGGAGTTGTTGAAGAGCAGAGAGAAAGACAGGAAAGAGAGGATGCAATTGGCTCTTCGTACCCCTGCCGTTGTCACATTGACCAGTCCTCCCTAGACATATGAAGCTTGCCGCCTATTCTCTACTATCATACACCTATATGCACATAGACAGATAGATGGAGAGATAGGTACATAGAGAGAGAGAGACAAAAGCGTAGGAAGACACGTGACCATACATATGGAGACAATAGATAGAGGTGTGTGTAGGAGGAGTGCATGTGGAGACTCGCACTTGAATCGAAGAATAGGAGGAGATAGCGACAGACCCCGGGCAGAGTCGGTGAGAGGCTCCATACCCGCAGGTGTTTTACTTCCTCTAAGAATAGATAGATCAATCATTCACTGTAAAGCAGATCGATCTCTAAAGGAGAGCAACATCTATACATTATTTAGGCCGGCATCCGGGCGTGTACGTCAAGGGAACTGAACTTCTCTCTTCTCTCTCTCATACCTCTCTCTCTCTCTCACATATGAAGAGAGATAGACGGGGGTGGCCCGATTAGGAGATAGAGAGGTGAAGTACTGGATGAAAGGGAGAGGATTCACAAATTGCAAGAGACGACACAGGAAAAGCAATCCTGCTTTCTCTTTTTTCTTCTTCTTTTTCGCAGTTTGAAAGAGACGTCTGTCATACATGTCACCCCACACATCTCCACCCCTCATTCTCCTTCTTCACACTTCCCGACATCTCTCACCCTCTTCACATACAGGTATATATAGATACATATATATATATATATACATGTGCACTCTTCCTGAAGGCCCCTGAATGGCGAGATATATATATATATATGTATGTATACTCTTCTCGAGGGCCCTGAATGGCGAGACCCTGAGGAATGGTGCGCCTACGTGTAGCGATGTGTAGATACACGTCAATGGAGGTGAAGATAGCACAACGAAGGAGTCTCGGAGAGAAAGAGAGTTTCAAAAAAGAAGAAGTTCAGACCAATCTTTTCTTCTGGTCCTTTTACTTCTTCTTCTTACCTCGAAGAAGCAAGCTGTAGGAACCTGCTCGACTCCACATGCAGTCGCAACCGAAGAAGAATTCTCCTGTCCGCTTTTCATCTCTGCTAGGCCAAAGGACACGCTTGGGAAGTCCTTGAAGAAGAGAGAAAGAAAAGAAAGAGAGAAGAAGGGGGGGAAAGAAAAAGGAAAGAAGAAGAGAGGTGATGCAAACCCAGAGA
>NW_027154394.1:0-34213 GCF_002600585.1 Cystoisospora suis
TGTCTGGCAGCGCTTCGAGAACGACCTCCTGCCACTATAGCTGCCCTGCTACCAGCAAGCACGGCGTCATTCTCTACCCTGTCGAGCTCTTCTTGTCTTCTTTCTGCTTGCCCCCTCCAGGACATTTCTTGATTTCTTTGTCTTTCCGCCTCTACGGCGAGCTCGGCCTCGCGCAGTTTATCTCTTGCTTCACTCAGTTCTCGTCTCAACTGCTCGCATCGGCTTTCCCAGGCGGTTCTGCTCTCTGTAAGGTCTCCTCTCCGCCTTTCTTCCTCTTCTCTCACTCGGTCCTGTGCCCGTACTCTCTCCGCTTCCAGTCCACTGCAGAGGCGCTCCAAAGCTCCCACCTGAGCGCGCAGCTCGTTGTTCTCGTCGTTTTTTTTCTCCATTTCCAGAGCAAGCGCGCGTCGCTCCTCTGCTGCTTTCCTCAGATGCTCACCTGACTTCGCCCTCTCCTCGCCCAAAGCGTGCTCGCTTGCTTTGCACTTCGCCGCCCAATCTTTTGTCTCCTGGAGTAGCGCTTGCCTGAGTCCTTCTTGTTGCCGAAGCTGTGCCCTGGCTGTCTCGAGAGAATCTTGTAGAGTTTGACACCGCTCTTCTAGCGCTGCCCTGTCCAGGGCGAAGGTCGTCTCCAGATCCTCCATCTGCTCTTCCATCTTCTCTTTCCTCGCCTTCTCGGTTTTCAAACGTGTGTCGAGTGTCTGTACATTACGGCTAGCTTCCTCGGCCTTTGCTGCCAGAGCCAGCTTCTCCGCTCCCCACTCTGCCTCCGCTGCCCGGAGTTGCTCCATACTCTTACGAAGAAGAGAAACTCTGTATTCATTTTCGTCTCTCTCTCGTCGTGCAGTCTTCAGAGCAGCTTTGAGTTCCTCAACGGCTCCCCGAATGCGGACCAAGCTCTCTTCCTGCTGCGCCTGTTGGATTTCCTTCTCAGTAAGCTTCTGAATCAATTCACGCCGCTCCTTCAGTGCCTCACTTTCTGCGTGCGCTTCTGCTTGGCTGGCCGAGCTCGGCGAGTGTCTTTGCTCTTCCTCTCTCTGAACGAGTCGACGTACTTGCATTTTCAGCTCCTCATTTTCCTTCTCTAGGTTGGCGTGATTCGTCTGCAGCTGACTGTAAGATGCCTCAGCGCGCTGCAGTTCAGCTCTGAGGACCTCACGCTCGACCTCGACCTCCTCACATCTCCGCTCTAGGATCCGCACCACACCTTGCTGTCTCTCCTCTTGCATCCTCATGTGTTGATGGCCTTGGGTTAAGAAAAACAATTGTTGCTCTTGCTGAACTTGCAGCTTTTGCCCTAGCTCTTCTATGACAGCCCTGAGCACCTCAGCTTGCCGCAGAAGATCCTGCCTTTGGCCGGATTGGTGTGAATGCGCCAGAGCTCCAGCGAAAGAATCTTCTCCCTGGGCTCCGCTTTCTTCACCGTTCCCGCCTCCCTCTCTTACTTGCAGCAACTCCTCCACCTTCTCCTGATACACGCGACAGCGAGTATGAAGCTCAGAAGCCCGTCTCCGTGTGTCGTCAAGGGCTTCCTGTAACTGGGAAGCTCTCCGCTTTGTCTGCTCGAGTTCTTCATCTCTGGTCTCTCCTTCCTCTTTCAACCGTTGAAGTGTCCTTGCCAACTGGCCTAGCTCTCTGCGCAATCCCGCGCAGTGCTGTGCGTTCCGATCACGTGACTCGGATGCGCTCTTAAGTGCGGCTTCCAGCGCATTGCAACGCCTCTCTGCGACTCCCAATGCTGCTTGTTCCTCGTTCGCTGCCTGCTTCAGACTGGTTTGGAGTTGCCTTTGCAGAGCCTCGTCCTTAATCCGCAGCACCGCGATTTCATCCCGCATGCGACCGACTTCTTCACTGGCCAAAGCCGCCTGCACTTCAACCTCCGCTAGCTTCTGTTGCGCTTGATCTACCTCCTCAGCCCGTCGGTCGATCTCACTCTGCAATCTTCCCTTCTCCCTTGACCACTCAGTTATGTCTCGCTCGCGTTGCTGCTGCAGGTCCTGTAGTCGAGTATTTGCCATTGTTAGCTCGAGTTTGTAGTTCTGTTCTTCCCGCTGAAGACGCAGCAGAAGTTCCTCAGTAGATAGGTGAGACTCCTGCCACGTCTGCTGGAAACGTTGATGCATGCTCGCTTCTCGTTCCACCACAACCTGCAGTTCTCGCCTCGCATCTTCTTCTCTCCCTTGTAGGACGGAGCACTGTTGCTCCAAAGTTTTGACGCGGAATTCCTGAGCCCGGAGGTCAGCTTCGAGGTTCGCGCAGCGAGTTTTCAGTTGAGCGCTCTCCTCGCGACTCTGTTGTTCCGACTGCTGCCACGCCCGTTGGCGCCCAGTTAGTTCTGCTCGCGATTGATCGAGCTGTTTCTGTAAAGACATAGCCTGGGTCTGTGTTTCGCCCAAGGTCTCTCGTAGCATCTGCTGATGCTCCTCTGCTTGTTTTCGGCAGTCTTCCAGTGCTGCTTCCAACGCCGCCTTGATACTGCGACTCTCCTCTTGCAGCTGGGCAATCTTGGATTCATATCGTGTCTCCGTTGCATGCATCTCCGCCGCTGCTGCACTGCAGCTTGCTGCTAGCCGATTTTGACCTTCCTCAAGCTGCTGTTCCAGCTGTCCAAGTTGTCTTTCCTTCTGTCTGAGTCTCTCGCACAGCGCCTCGTAATTCCCGCGAAATTCGTCCATCTCAGTCGCCCACTGTCTTCTCGCCTCGTTGGCTGCTGCATCCCGGGCGTCTAATGCGCGCTGAAGCTGCTCTTCCCGCTGCTGGGCCTCCCGTACCATGTCCCAAGCCGTCTGCGAATCACCTTCTTGTCTTTCCTGGAAGGCTCGGAGTTGCGCGAGTTCACCCTCGAGCGAGGCCTTTTCCAATGAGATGGCGTGTTTCTCTTTATCAAGTTGATTAGAGACCGCCTGCGCTTCTTCCAGTTCTCTGTGCAGTCTTTCGGACTCCGCTGCAGCATCTTTCGCCTGGGTCTGTAACTTCTCGAGTTGTTGGTGTAAGCGCTGTAACTCATTTTCTCCTCGGCTGCGCAGATCATCGGCTTCCTGCTGCGCTTGTTGTGCTTTAGCGCTGAGTCGCTCTATATCCTTCTCCGATGCTTGTCGCATTCGTTTGACCTCTTCCTCACCACATGCTCTCATATCCTCGAGAAGCTTTTGCAGCCGCTGTATTTCTTGTTCGCTCCGAGCCTCCTTCTCTTCAGCTAACAGCTGCAGGCGGTGAATTTCGTGCTCTCCCTTTAGTCTAGTTTCCTCCGCCATTCGCTCCATCTTCCTGACTTCCTCCTCACCTCTAACCCTGTTCTCCTCAGCAATCTCTTTGTGCCGCTGCGCTTCAGCGTCTGCGGCGATCCGCTCTTGCTCGGCTAGCTGCTGCATACGCTTCATTTGTTCTTCTGTCCTTACTCTAAAGGCTTCGCTCCGCAGTACCTCTTCATTCTGCGCAGTCTTTGCGTCCTCCAGCTCCCTCGAGAGTTGCGTTTCACGCTCTTTCGCTGCTTGAACTCGTTCTTCCGCCGCCCGAGCCTGTTCTTCCGCTGCATGAACTCGTTCTTCCGCTGCGTGAGCTCGTTCTTCCGCTGCGTGAGCTCGTTCTTTCGCTGCGTGAGCTCGCTCTTCCGCCGCCTGAGCCTGTTCTTCCGCGGCGCGAGCGCGTTCTTCCGCTACCTGAACTCGTTCTTCCGCTGCTTGAACTCGTTCTTCCGCTGCTTGAACTCGTTCTTCCGAGGCGTGGACTCGTTCTTCCGCTGCGTGAGCTCGTTCTATCGCTGCGCGAGCTCCTTCTTCCGCTGCGCCAGCTCGTTCCTCTGCCTTGCGAGTTCGCTCCTGCTCCATCCCAGCCTGTTCTTGGGCTTCTTCGAGCTCTCTCCGAGCGCTCTTCAGTTGATCTTGTGCATGCTGCATTAGTGTCTGCAAGTTAGTACACTCAGCTTGTAACTCGTCGCGTGCACATTCCACCTCGCGCCGGGTTTGTAGGGCAGCAGCCCGAGCTTCATTACTTTGTAAAAGGTCTTCTCGCAAGCGGCATAGTTGCTGTCGCGTGAGCTCTTCTCTCTCTTCAATGTGTTTGATTTGACCAAGTAGCCGCTGCACTTCACTATTCCGGCGCTCTTCGGAATTTCTAGCGACCTGATGCGATAGCTCCAGCTGTTCCTGTTGCACACGACTTTCCTTCCGAGCCTGTGCTAAGTCCTCTTCGAGTTCTCTAGAAGTCCCTCTCTCTCGATCGAGCTCTTCCCGAGTTTCAGTGAGAAGCCGCTCCAAGCGAACGCTTGTCTGGTTGTCCTGAGCAACCATGGCCTCAGCAATTGTGCGCCGGTGCTGTTCCGCTTGCAGGACTCTCTTCGTGGCGAGCAGCTCCTTGTCAGTTTCTGTCACTTTGTGCTGCATCTTTCGGAAGTGTTCACTCTGGGTCTCTTTCTGTTGTTCGAGTTCCTTCCGCAGCTCGTGCATACTCGCTTCAAGCGACATTCTTTCTCTCCTATGCTCCTCAAGTAAATCTGCTCTCTCCTGCAGTACGCGGGTCAACTCCTGTGACCTTCGCTCTTCTTGTTCGATTCGCTGGCTCAAATCTTGAATACGCGCTTTAAGGTTTGTTATTTCCTCTTTTTGTTCAGTGACGTGTTTGTGCCTCTCTGTAAGCTTTTCCGCGTCCTCTTCAGCTTTTCTCCGAAGCCCCCTCGTTTCTTTGTCTATCTGTTCAACACGCCTTGTCCATTCCTCTTTGTCCTTTGCGTGGAGGTCCCTCGAAGTCTTCAAGTCAGCTTCTGCGCGCTGCCTCCGCTCTTCACTTCTTTCAAGGTCTCCACGCGCTCTTTCGAGCTCCATCTCGATCCGACAACGTTCTTTCTCAGCCTCTTTCCTCTCTGCTTCACTTCGAAGCAGGCTCTTTTGTAGAGTCTCCTCCACCTCCGAGTGCCGCTGTTTCAGGTTCTCCACCTGTTCCCGGAGCTCATCGCACTCAATCTTCACCGCTTCCGACTGCTTTAGAGCGTCAGTGTACTGCCTCTGCGTTTGCTCAAGCTCTGCTTGAGTCCGAGAGTAGTTTTTTCGGAATTCAGTCTCAGCTGTCCCACGTTCATGGATCGTCTGCTCTAGCTTTCTTGTTTGCTGCTCTACTCGCTTCTCTAGCTGTTCCTGGGCCCGCTCGTGTTGCTCTCTTTTCTCGTCAACTACCCTTTGTAGATGACGCAGGGCCCGAAGCTTTTCTTCTGTGAGTCTTTCTTCCATTTCTTTCCTGAGACGAGACACTTGGTCCTCTGTCTCTCTCCGAGACACTTCTCTCTCCCGCTCTAACTCTTTACGACTCGCCTCCCTTTCTTCCAAAGCCTCTGTCTTCAGTGTCTCCACTTCCTCTCTCCTTCGTTCCAACAGCGTTTCAAACTCCTTCTCCCGTCCCCGGAAGGCCTCCACTTGTTTCTCGGACTCCTCCAAATGGTTTTTCAAATTCTTCTTCAACTCCTGCTCACTCTCGAGTTGCACCCTAAGGCGTCCCAAGGCTTCTGATAACTCTTCGCCTTTCTCCCTTGTCTGCTGCAACTCTTCTTCTAGACGCTGCAAGCTCTTACGCAGTGTCCCTGCTTCAGTCTCGGCTACCTCTCGGCGTCGGTTTGCGCTTACTAGTTCAGCGAGTTTCTCTCGCTCCGACTCGAGGTGCTCCTGCTGAACCATCTGCAGCCTGCTCTGCAGCTCCTCAGCGTGTGCCTCCAGGGAGAATCGCCGCTGCTGTTCGTCAGCCATCTCCTCCGACTGTAGAGCCAGACGCTGCTCGGCTGCATTCTTTGCCAACAATGCTTGATGGAGCTCTGCACTCTGCAGAGATACAAACTCCCGCGCAGCAAAAACTAATATCGGAAGACAACCTAGAGTCGAGTGTCGCTCTGCATTCAGAAGCCGTACCAACCAACGATCTGGGAAGCTAGTGTTCTTTTTAGTACCCCAGGGGACACGGCGACTTTCACAGTCGAGTACCGCGAAGCAAGTCCTGTATGTGCCTGCCACGTAGTGCTGTACACGGACACAAGACAGCTTGGGTGTGATGTAACGGCAGAGTTGTGTGTTTTTATTACCCCTCGAGTGAACTCACGCACTGCGCCACCTTCGTCTTCGCCCTGACTGGACTTCCACCAGACTGTATCGTGCAGTTTCCGACATTTTCCAGAAATACAACAGATGCTATGGGCAAACGGCCACAGCTGTCTGAAAACCAGTCTTTCGTTTACGGTGTGCGCTTCCGCGATGGCGCAGCTGTGCCCCTTTTTATAAACTGAAAAGCCTCAGGTCGGCACCGAGCTCCGGGATCGCCTACCACGTCATTCAAGTAAAGCAAATGCAGTATATGACAGAAACAAACTTCTCTAGCACTTGCCTGCTGCATGCATTCTTTGCTGACTTTTTTCCATTCCTCCTGCTGGTCGTTGACCTGTTTCCTCAGCCGTTCTTCAGTTTCTTTAGCATAGGCGAGTTCCTGTCCTTTCAAAGCAACTGCCTGAGAAAGGCGAGAAATCTCAAACTCGCTTTCCCTCATTGCCATCTCCTGGTCTCGAACTTTTTCGTGCAGCTGCTGGATTTCTCGTTCTGCGCTAGCTCGTACTTCTCGCAACTCTTTTTCCAGGCGATCCGCAGCAGCCTGTCGAGACATGAAACGTTCATGGATCGCTTCATTTTCTTTCCGAGCCGTATCAATCTGAGATTGTTGAGCCTGCAGCTGTCTCAGCAATTCACCCATATCAGGTTCTTGCCAACTACCTCCTGCCATGCTTTGGTGTTCTTCCGTCTCTCCTTCAGTAAGACCCATGCACGCTGTCGCGGGGGACGAGGAGGATAGTGAGGTATGGTGTTCGCGATGTACTTTGGCTAGCTGCTCCTGTTTCTGTTGAAACTGCGACTGAATATGTGCGTGCTGCTGTTCGAGCACCTTCTGTTGACTTTTCAGCCTCTGCTCCTGGAACGCCGAAAGCTGTCGTTGATGTAGATTTTGCTCCTTCTCCCGACCAATTTCCCTCTCAAGGTCCTCGAGTCTCTTTTGTCGCTCTTGCATTTCCTTCTCCTGTGTGGCGAGCCGTGTCCTCAACTCCGCCAGCAGCTTCCGCTCCTCAGCTAGCTCATGCTTGATCGTTTCGACCTCGCGTTGACCTTGTTCCATTTGTTGTTGTCGCATCTCTACCTCGTGTTGTAAGCTGCGGTTCTCTTCGAGATGCATCTTCGTCAAACCCTCCTGGACATTCTCGAAGAACACTGTTACCTCTCTGATTCTTTTCGATGCGTCTACTTCGCTCTCCTCTCGCAGAGTCTCAATGCGTCGCTGGTGAGTCTCACGTTCCGCCTGCATTTCCGCTACATGTGCGGCTTCTCGTCTCTGCTGGTCCGCCCTCAGTTCTTGCAACTCCTCCTGTGTCTTCTTGAGCTTGTCCTGGATCTCAAGAAGCCTCCGTTCTAACGACTCAGATGCTGACGACGATGGGAGAACACCAGAGAGGACATCTCTAGTCTCCTCCTTGGCGGCTTCAAGTTTCTGTCTTGCTGGACCTGTGGCAGTCCCCTCGCTAACACTCCGCCAAGGCACCGTCTCTACTGGTAGATTACGTAGCCGGGCAGACGGCAGCTTCCCTTCAAATGCTCCACTATCCAGCTGATGCTTCTCGCAATATTCGGTCAATTCTAGCTCCTGTCTTCCAGAAGGAGAGCGCTCTTCGTACACACTCTCGTGATCTCCCTTGTTTTCCTCAGTCTCCTGACGCTTCACTCCGATTTCCTGGGTTGGCGGCGACCGCGCTACCTCCAGTTCGTCAGCAAGGCGCTGGCATTGTTTGTGCAAATCGTTCGTATGGCAGCATTGTTCATTTAGTTTGTCTGTCGTCTCCCGGAGGTGTTCAGCCCATACAAGCCTCTCTTGTTCTAATCGGGCCTTTTCTTTCTCCAGCTGTTCTATTCGATCCACAAGTGATCCCCAGTCCTCCAGTTGCAAGGTCTCTACCGGCGAAAACTCTCTCTGGCCTTCTTCTCCTTCACCTTGCCCTTGTTCGTTAGCTTGTGCTTGAGCCTCTCCAGCACCTTCTCGTCCTCCCTTGTCCGATTCTCCGCATGGTCCTCCTGCTGATTCTTCCTCATTGGGCTCTGGAGACGGCTTTGGTGGTTGTTCTTCCCCTTCGCAGTCAGGAGCTTCACCTGTCCCCTTCTGTTTATACTTCTCGACGAGCTCCAACAGTCTCCGCTGGCGCTCTTCTGCGTCATGCGTCCAGGCAGCAAGGCTGTTTTTCAGCTCGAGGTTCTCAATTTGTAAGCCCCGATAGCTCCCCTCAAACTCCTTCATGACTGCGCTATACTCTTCGTCTCTCTCTTCCCACTCCCTCAGGGCCCGGCGCATGGCCAACTTCTGCTCTTCGCTGTGCCGTAATCTTTTCGAAACATCCTGAATCCTCTCCTCCAGCTGGCCACATTGTCCTTTCCACGCCTCTTCTTCTTCTGCTCTAGTCTTTTCCAAGCTCTCATAGTTTTTCCGCACTGTTTCCAGCTCGGCCTCCAGATCATGAATCTCTTCTGTTTTCTTGCTCAGTGCCGCTTCCAGTTCCTTCGCTTGTTCCTGGTTGCGGTGCTCAATCTCACGTTGTAAATTTGAAATCTCCGCATCTTTTTTTACAACGGTTTCTTCAAGCTCCCGTCTCCGCCTTGTTTCCTCCTTGTCGTAGAGCTCCCTTTCTTCTTCCCTTCGCGCAAACGCAGCTTCTAGATCTTGTCTTTTCCTCTTCTCCTCCGTCAGCAAAGCAATATCCTCTTCCCTCATCTTTGTAACTTGCCGCTCTAGATCTTCCCTTCTTTTCTTCTCCCCCTGTAAAGTCGAAGCCTCTTCTCGTCTTTCTTCGAGTAAACGCCTGTAATCCAAAGTGACGCGCTCCAGCTCCTTCCTGGTATCACTTGTCGCCGCTCGCCAAGCTTGTAAGGCCCTTCGTAATCTGCTGAATTCTTCTTGTGCCGCGTCAAGCTGTACGTGTAGACTGTCCTCGAGTCGGCATCTGCTACTTTCCCCAGCGTCCGAGGGCACATGACTTCCTCCAGTCTTAACTTCTTTCGTTTGTTCCAGTACAGCGCACAGATCCATGCTGCTTTCCTCCCTCTCTTCCGCACGCAGGGTCTCCTGCAAGAGCTTCAGGTGTTCCGCAAGCTGGGCGGTTTTTGCAATAGCCGCGTGAAGCCTTTCCCTTGCTTGATGGGAATCCTGAAGAAGCCCTTGAAGCTCCTCTACTGCCATTTCAAGCCTCTCTCGCGCCTCTGCCGCTGTTTCCCTCTCTCTCACTAGCACTCTTTCCTCCTGTTCTTTTTTACTTCTTGCTGTCTCTGAACTACTTTCCTCATGTACAGTCCGCGCTGATGTCTCCGGAGCAAGGCGTAGCTCTGTCCGGAGTGACTCTAGTTCTGCGCGGTCCTGCACTATGAGATGTCGTGGCTGCTCACCTTCAGTTTCACCTTGTAAACTCCTTTGAATCTCAGCTTCCTGCCCTCTGTCCTCCTGGTCTCTTGCGGGTCCCTCTCCTTCAGTTGTCTCCCTCTGCCCCGATCTGTATCCTTCCTGCTCCTGCAGGTTTTGACCGTCTTCTTCCTCTAGCACCTCTCTTTTTATTTCCACATTTTCAGGGGTGTCCGAACCTCCTTCATCTCCCTCGTCGTGACACGTGCCTGAGCGACCCCGTCCCTGTGACACTTCAACCCCCGCACTGCTACTTTGCACAGCACTCGCGATGTCTTGGGAAACACCACCGCGTTCCGTTGATGCGTGCGTGGCTAGCAGAGCTGCGAGCTTCTCCTTGAGTTCATCCTTCTCCTCCTTCTCTCTAGTCGCAGCTTCCGCTAGATCATCCTTTTCCTTCGTCGTCACTTCGAGAAGCTCGGTGAGGACAGCTAGCTGTTGCCGGAGCCGCTGGCACATGTCTTCTGTCTCCTTTGCGCGGTCCTTCAAGCTGGTCTCAACCAGCGCAACCTTTGTGCGTTCTCGGTCCTTGTCCGTGACTCTTCTCTCTGGAGAGGAGGGACAAGAGTCCAAGAAAGACGACGCCAAAAACGAAGACGCGGCCCACGAGGACAGAGGCGAGGAAGCTTTCAACCGATCTCCCGGTCTGCCATCTTCCCACAGAGACGGGAACACACTCGGAACTCGCTGGAGAGTAACGCTTACACTTCTACGACCTCGGTTTGCTCTGCGCGGCTCGGTATAAGCCCGATCTCGTTGAAGAGTTTCCAGCTCCTTTTGCGTCTCCTTGTATGCTGCTTCGATCGCAGCGCAGCTCTCCGCGAGGTCCTGGAGCCTTGTCTCCAACTCCGCCTTCTGTTGTTTCAGCGCTTCGCACTCCGCACTTGCGGCTTTCCACCGACTCTCTAGTTCCTCCTTTTCCTCCTGTAACCCGAAATCGACAGACCGAGGCTCGCGCTCACCCCGCGTCGGTATCTCTTCAGAGGAAGAAAACGGGGAAAGCTCAGGCAGTGAGACAGGCCATGGCTGCTGTTTGCTATCAAGCGGAAACGTCTCCCGCTGTCCGCTTCGCTTTTGCTGCCTTGGCTTTTGCTCCAGGCGCAAGTTGATTGTCGGTAACCCTTCTCCTGATTCACGCTTGAACGAACTTCTGAACAAAGTACCTGCTTCCAAATAATTGTCTTTCTCGTTTCGGACGTGCCCTTGCTGATAAGACTCTAGGGTGTCTGTCACAAACGCCAGCTGAGAAGCTAGTTCTTTACAAAGGGACTTGAGGTCGTCGCGTTCTGAAAGAAGCCTTTCTGTGTCCCTTTGGTATTTTCCCTGTAACTCCTGATCCCGCTTCTGCGTCACTTGGTTCTCTTGTGCTTCAAAAGGAAAACTCGCCCCTGAGTCTCCCTCGCTTTCCAGTTCCGTGCCTCTCTCAGTACCCGCTTCCGCTGCACCCTGCCCTCGCCCGTTTCTGTGAAGCTGTTCAGTCAGTTCTCTTAGCTTCTGATTATCTTGAAGCAGAACTTCATTTCTCTCCCGGAGTTCTTCGTTTTCTCTCACTAACTGGCACGTGTCATCGGACAGGCGAACCCGCCCAGCCTTTGACCTCTTCTGTTGCTCCAAGGGGGCAGTCAGCCGGTGCTCTAGCTCCTTTATACTGGGATGCTCGAAACCACTTCCTCCTGGCCTTTCCTCTGTGTATGTCCTCTTGCGAGTGGGCGCTTGGAGTTCCTCGAAGAGGCGGCCCTGGGCATTTACTTCACGTTGCGGTTCCATAAGCCCAGGCTCTAGTCTCGGTTTGTCATCCGCAAGCACGCCGGTTTTGTTCTCTCCCCCGTTAAACTCCCCTGTCTGTCTCTCCGTGTGCACCTCCTGCTGTGCGTCCCTCCGACATCTCTGCAGCTCTTGTTCGAGTCGGTTGATCTTGGCAATCAAGTCTCTTTTATCGCGGAGTAAAATGTCGCGCTGCGCTATTAGCCGGTATGACTGTTTTTCCTCCAGAGTGTTTTCACTTTCGACTTCCTGTTCCAAGTGTGAGATTAGGCTGTTCCGCTCATCCAGCTGCCGCTGCAATAAGACCACCTGCTGCTGTAGTGTATCGTTCTGCCGCTGAAGGAGGCTGTAGTCTTCCTCAAGTCTATCATAAGCATGAGTATTTCGCTGAAGAGCATCCTCCAGAGATGAGCACTTGTATTTGAGGGACGACGACTCAGCAGATGCTGCGACGAGACCAGAAGCATGTTTCTGTGTAAGTTCTTCAGATGCTTCCAAACGGGTAAGGGCTTCTTCGTGAGCGGCTGCAAGCTGTTCGCACCGAGTCCGCCACGAAGAAAGCTCTACGTTCAGGGCCTGGGCGGAAATCAGAAACCAGGATGAAGAAAAGAACGGAGAAGCATCATGCTGAGGAGCCAAGATGCAAGCAGAAGCAGCTCGTCCTGCCTTACCATGAAACATTACAATGGTTGGCCTAGTCGATGATCCCGAAGTACGCCGCGGTTCACGTAACAGTCACAGAGTTCTCGGGATTAGGTCTGATGAAACACAGCTGCGATTTCAAACAGATACGATGCGGGTACCGATGACGACGCTGCTTGGGACTCTAATTTATATATAAGTAACTACTACCGGTCAGCTCAGACAGAAAGAAGTATTCTCCTGCAGAGCGGGACGTCTCTCTGCGTGGGCCACGCCTGGAAGCAAGGCCGAGCAATTTCGGCTCGGGTAGTATTTTTACCTCTTCTCCCTGCTGTCGCCTTTTTTTAGGATCGACATAGTCATCGTCTGCGTGATCTTCCTCGCCATCTTCTTCCGCGACGTGATCCAGAAGGTCAAAGAACTGCTGAGCAAACCAGAGCGTCCGTCGTTCACTTCTCTGGAGAAGGCGTTCCAGGCGACTAATCTGCAGATGTACAATGCGAAGCACACACAAGTGGCATATAGTTTGAACGCACGTCGACAAGAGTGAAATTCAGAATTCGTAGCGGTCAAAGAAATCCCGAAGAGCGTAGAATGTCCCTCATCACTTGGGAAAACAAGAAGGGAGGCGAGGCAGAGCTGGAGACTCGGGACCGCTGACAGATGGTCAGGGAGCACAGTACTAGAGATGGCTCAAGCTTTTTTGGCGGAAGCCGCCGGATTTTGGTGCCGTCAATGTGATCACACCAAGGGTAGCTGGGAAAGATGTGAAAACTAGCCGCCGCATTGTGCTACGACTCGCCCCAGATCCTTTCGCTTGGACCCATACTGTAAAGTGTGCTCAGACTGTCAGGGGTTTCCATGCTGAACAATTTTCGCGTTCAGCCCTCTCTGCGTGTCCACATAGATGGCTAAGTTGATAATCTGTCTGAACGACTACGAGACTACATTCTGGAAGCACCACACTTCTGCGTACCTCTTCATGCAGTCCGTCTCCTTGTTGGTGTGCATAAAGGAGCCTGGTTTCAAGATCGAGCTCCCTCTGCTCCAGATTTCTTGCCCTCGCTGCCCATTCTGCGCGGTTCTGCAGAACCTGAAGCATCTGTTGCCCTGTCCAGAACTCCCCCTCTCCGCACGCATAAGCCTGCTGTACGTACAATCCGCCTGCCCGCTGCTGCCGTGCAAATAGCTCCTCCTTCTCTTCTGCCAGTTTGTCGATATGCATTAGAGCATTAAACAAACGCCTTTCAAGAGCAAGCACCTCTTCACCGAGTTCCTGCTCCCGCCGTACGGAGGACTGAAGCGAACGCTCAGCCGTTTCCGCAAGCAGAAGAACATGCTGAAGCTGAAATTCCCTGTAGGGGTTTTTCTCTCCAGACGAGGCCACCGTTGACGACTCGTCCTCTTTTCTGGACGTTAGCCCGTACAACGAGGAAGAAGACGGTTTCTCCTGGACTGCCGCAGCTCGGAGGCGCTCGCACTCTCTCTCGGCTGTCCGCGCCCGCACGGTTGCTGCCTCCACCTCGGTCCGAAGGAGACGAACCTAGGACAGTGCAAGCCAGAAAGTCACAACTCTAGTAATCATGAACCATACGAAATTCTCGGGGATAACTATGTGTGAGTACGAGCAATGCCAGACGCGAAGTCACTGGAGCTTTCGAGAGCGACTTGCCGGAGGAAGTAGTTCGTAGCGTAGTCTGAACTCCGACGCAGAATGAGAACGTGAAGCAAGAGAAAATTGAACGGCCTACCACGTGTCCTGTAGAGACGATGCGCCACTACCCAAAAACGGTCTCCCAGTGCGGTCGGTTCCGACTGTGCCCCAAGCCTGGTGGATGTGGGTGAAGCTCTACGCAGAAGGGTCACCGAGCTGGAACTCCAAGTAGTCCTCTCCCCCGGCAGAGACTAACTGTAGAGGAGCACACTGCGTATGCTTGGCACGGGCAGCCACTAGTTAAGGGGTTCAAGCGTCCTTCTTCGGCAGTCAAGTGTGCCGGTCTGTCTGTTACCGAAGCACTTTCATGACTGCGGCCGAAGGTTAAATGTCCCTGCCAGCAGACACTATTCTTGTGCAAATTTTGAAATATCAGCTAAATAGCCTCGCCGCCTAGCCGTACCCACACTCGTCTATCTGGAGACTCCGTGTGGCTAACTAAGCACGGGAGTGAGACAGAACCGCCTTACAATAATCTTCTCCATACTGTACAGCTTGTTTTCTCCACCACCTCTCGTGGCGTACGGCAACCGGACGACCTGCCAGAAGCTGTATGGAGCGAATAAGCTTTCTTCTACCTCTTTTCTCCGAGTCCACACGTCTGCCTCTCGATGACACAGTACGGAAGTGGCTTGCGTGATCGTGCAGGACTCTCCGCAGCAGAGGCCTCAGAGCCACCAGTTCTCCGGACACGGGCCTCTGGCTTGTGTCGATGCGAGCTACGCGATAGGAATGACCGGTCAATGCCTCCCCTGTCGAAACAAGCCGACAAAGTGTCGCAACCTCACCTGCTCCTCTTTCGCCTCCAGTCTTCTTTCCAGTTCTTCTGCATGCAGTTCAAGTAACCTGTAGGCCTCTCGATCTCTCTCGAACTCCCTCAGCCTCCCTTCCAAGGAGTCCACTTCGATAGTCATAGTCTGCGCTGTTCGCTTCGACTCGAGCAACTCCAGAACATCGCGCCTGCTGGCCTCAGCCTGCTGAAGAAGCTGCATTTGCTGGCGTTCCAAAATCTCCAGTTGGAGCCGAAGCTGTTGATTTTCTTCCAGACTCTCAGCATGCCGTGCATGCAAGAGCTTAAACTCTCGATGTTGTTCTCTCACTGTGTCAATCAACTGCTCGCCCGCGTAAAGACGCTTCTGGGCCTGACGCAGAAGCTTCCCGGCCGCCTCGCTTCTGAACTGCTGGACCCGGGCTTCCTCTTCTCTCTCCTGTAGCTGGTGTGAAACATTTAACCCCACCGACTGCGCTTCAATGACTTGCTGTCGTGCCATGTCGAGGGAGGAACTGCAAGTTAAACAACAAGGCACGCCAGCGAAGCTTCGCTTTGGCTGCGCTCGAACGCAGACGTAGGACAGAAGCTTAAGCTTATCTCGGCTTACTCTTAGAAGACGGATACTAGTCCGCCGGCGAGCTGCCCCCTTTCATGCTAAAGCTTAAGGAGACGCAGAAAACGCAAGAAACACACGCCCAGCGCCGACGCTGGCCTCTGCGCCACTGCGGAGTGCTTTGCTCTCGCGTGACCTGGACTACTGGCACAGACGTCGACGTCTAATGCTTCGGAGTCCGAGTGACCACTTACAGCCACCCACTTCCGATAAAAACGAGATTTTCCTTTTCCGGGACACATACAGCGTCCCTTTCCAATAGGGGGAAACTTTCGCCTCTGCAGACCACCCCAGCCGAAGCGTCAGTAGAAATGCTTACCTTAGAAAGTCCACTTGTTTCTGAAGCTCAACGCAGCGCTGCTTCCGTCTCGCGTTGATCCGTCTTCGCAAGGCTAGTTCTCTTCTTAGCGCCAAACCCTTGAACCCCAATCTGCTCCGCCTTTCTGAATCCCAGGAAAATATCAGGCTATCAGCACCCACGTGGGGAGGACAACTTTGCAGCCCTTCTCTCATTCCTCCGCTCTCATCTATAGAACGGAGCTGCTTTGAGTCGTCGGCTAGCCTCTTCCGCTCACTGTCCGTGTCGAGGTGACCCGCCACCAGAGCTCCCTCTCCTGCACCCTCGTTGCGGCTTCTGAGAAAAAACGACCGCCGACCAAGTCTCACGGTGTGCTCGCTGGTGGCGCGAGACAAGAGATTTCCCGCTGCGCTCGACCGGCGAGATACAAGCGTCTCACTGTCCTGTCCTGCCAAAATAGGAGAAGATGAGGAGCGAAGACGGCGAGCAGGAACATGTTGACCGTGCGCGCCGCCGTCGCTCTCCATGAAGTACTCTGCCTGATGAGGCCGAGAGAAAGACAAAGGTGAACCAGATGAATCCGAAGCCCGTGCTTTAAGCACATTCCCTTCCCC
Organism: Cystoisospora suis; assembly: GCF_002600585.1. Classification (NCBI taxonomy): domain Eukaryota; phylum Apicomplexa; class Conoidasida; order Eucoccidiorida; family Sarcocystidae; genus Cystoisospora; species Cystoisospora suis. The sequence goes on from NW_027154394.1 coordinate 15,874, forward strand.
TCTCGCCTGCGAGTTTGGGGTGTCGAGAGGGGAACGAAGCGCTAACAGAAGCCGTTGACGAGTGGAATGTAACTCCCTGGAAAAGAAACAGTAGAGACGAAAGTGAAAGGAGAAATCGCGGTTTTCGGTACTCTGGGTGGGAACGACGCAGCCAATAGCATACAGAGCAATGGTCTCCTAAAAGTAAGAACAAGAACGAGACCCGCGAAGAACCGAAGAAGAGCAAGACAGGGGATGTAACACATACAGAAGCATCTCTTTCGTAATGAGACAAAGAGGAGACTAGCGACCAAACGAAGATGCCGAGAGTGCGAAAGCTTACTGCTTTAGCCTCTGATGTGCCGCTTTGATGCTTTTCAGCTTGGCTTTGAGAAACTTGTTCTCCGCGACCAACCTGCTACTTCCGAAATCTCTCATAACTGGAAGGGAGCCTGCATCTCCCACTCCTGAAAACTTTTCCATCCCCGCTGCACTCTCAGCCGTATTTACGGGACTGTCTATATCGATAGCCGCTGAAGGCGAGCCTGGTGAACATCGGAGGGTAGCCCGCCGAAGGCTTGGCGTAGGGAAGACATGCTCAGGTAGCACTGGAGAGTAACCCTCTCTGGGTGCGATACTGCCTCGTCGAGGGACCGAGTTATCCCAGGAAAAAAGGTGAACATCCGGCCGTGCAACTCCTTCTGCAGACCGCTCGTTTACTTGCAGGCCCGCGGCTAGGAAGCGTTGCCGTTGTCGTTCTAGCTCCGCCTGGAGAGCGACAATCTGCTCGCGCTGGCTGCAAACACGTCATGCGAAGACGACGAAAGACCGGCGAAAAAGGCGCATCTGGAAATAGGGGCGGATCATATCACTAACACGAGGAACCCTTCCCTGTGCTGGTAAAGACAGGCATGAGAACTAGAAGTCAGTCGAAGTCGCCTCATCTCAACCATGGTGTGCCGAGGCCCCTCAAGCCAACAAGCGACTCTCTCTTCTCTATCACAGATCCTCCAGCGTTGTGTGCTCTTCAGGACCGCTGCGCAACTATTGATCCCTGCCTAGTGAAGGAAACCGAAGCGCGGAAGAGGTCGTTGGGCTCCTGCCTAATTACAAACCACAGACTACTACTCGAAACATCTGACTGCAGGGTGCATCACTACCACAAAGCTTGTATCCGCTTCACCCGCGGTCACTGGTAGTGCTTGATGTTGCGGACAGCAATCTACCTGAAGCGTCCCATGTTCCCCAGCGCGATCTCTGAGAAAAACAGCCGCCTGTTTGAGAAAACCAAGGTGACGAGAAGCAAACGCAACCCTTGTACGCGGCCACACCTGACTACCATCAAGTAGTAACACAATCGAGCATCACTGGAGATCTGAGCACGAGACGAAAATGGTGTGGACCTGCCCCACTGAGGTTGACGGGGAAAGGGCGGCTGGGTCTTGAGGCTACACTCCCTAGTCGCCGTCGAGAAATGCACGCAGCCAACTTCGTTGTGTTGCACTCGCGCTTCGAATTTGCAAGTAGTGGTGTCGGAAACAGGAACTTCCAGCCAAAAAGGGGGTTCGAGAATGTCAAGGCACCGACACTGAGTTTGGGTGTATATGATAGCTAACTGGGGGACAATACTAAGCCGTGAAGGGCGTGAAGGAAGTCGACGCTGAGCTTACACTCGCAACTCCTCCCGAGCGTTCTCGAGCTCAGTCTCGTGGAAGGCCTGTACACATGGCATCGTTACATGGTCGCACCCTGAAGAGAAGGCTGCCCACTATGCTGTCCCGCACGTTTGCTGCTTGGTAGGTCAGGTACGTGAACCCCACAGCGACATACATATTCCAACGCATAGAAAGGAATCCTACACGCCCACCACATCTGCTTTGACTTCTTAGCGAAGGATGCTGTGAAGCCAACCCAGCACCGGGTTCACTATCGCTCTACAAACTGAGAAATTTCTCAGCCCGGTGCAGAGATTGTCAATCCCATAACGCACACGCAAGAGGGCAAGGCAGCAAGATATGCAGTAGAAACATCACCCACGCTCCCGTAAAAGCATCTGCAGGCTTTCTCTCTCATCTCCGGATAACCCGTGCTTCAGGGGATCCTGCCGACTTGCGTGACAACGCCGGCACTAACATACAGAGGAGCGATGAAAGCATGTAACAGCCAGGTAGCAAACCGGACCTCTTCGCCCGATCCCTTGCTGGTCTTCGATACGCGCATACCCGCGGAGAGTGAACGCTACACAAGAAAATACGTCCAACTTCGTCCTGGCTTTACCTTTGAAACAACGTCACCACAATCGCCTTCGCCTCCGGAGAGCTCTCTTTCTGACATGCGCCCCTGAAACCACTGGGGCACGGCGGAGTCTTCCAGCGGCCCGACCGTTGTCGGAGCACCAGACACCGCCAGACAACAGGTGCTAGCTGTTCCGTAGCTGCGACCGAAACTGCTTGGCCTCTTCCGCCAGTAACTTCCCGAGGAATCGGGAGTGCGGCTGCGCTCCTGTTGCTCCCCGTTTCCCGGCTGAACTGTGTCCTCTACTGCGGAAGGGTCCGAAGGCTTTGAATGGTTCCCTGCTTGCGCACGGGAGCTAACTGGAGAAGGCCGTGGCGATCCGGTGTACCGCGGATCATCCGGATCCGAGTCGCCGGATGCTACAGCAGGAAAAAGGAGAGGCTGGACAGGACCTCGAGAACGAGACCGGGATGTGCTGAGCTCTTTATTCTGAGAACAGAGCTCCAAGACACGGGACTGCAAAACACCAAAACGCACGGCACGGGGTACGCAAGGAATGTGGTATTCATTTTCACGGAAGCAAAAAGTGAACTTCTCACTATAGGCCGGCACCAAAACCAGCGAGTCTCCTTGTATGCTGCGGCCGCGGCGAAATCTCTTGCACTCGGGCACCAGCAAGTAAACTGAACTATGAGTGCGCAGACAACCGAAAGAGTAACGTGCTTCCCGTGCCGGACAAAGTCCCCCCGGTTACTACTTTCCGTTCCGGAGCGTGGCAACAGGGGGTGGTGAGTGTCACAGGAAATCCCTACTGTAGAATCGAGAGTGCACAAGACTGCCAGCAGTTAGGCCAATAATCGCACCGGCCAGTGAGCACGCCTGGGGGTGACAGTATAGCATGAAGATCGCTGCCGAAGAGCACGCAACACACTGTGAAACGGCCAGCTTGATTGAGGAAAACCTACTCGAAGAACGTGCACCTCGAGTTCCCTCTCATAAAGCTCCGCTGTCTTCTGCGCACAACGCCGCTCGCTGTCCTCGAACTTGGCTTTATACATGTCGGCTAGCCCGCGATAGAATGTCACTTGTTCCTGTAGAACAAGGATCTCTGGCCGTCCACGGGCCTCGGCCTCCGCCTGTCTCTCAAGCAGAAGATTCTCAGGGTTACTTACAGGCACACACTCTACCTGCTCTTTGTTGGCGTAGGGCACCGGACTCGGCCGACGGTTATCCGGCTGTCCCTCCTGAGTCAGGGTATTCCTCTGCAGACTGCCCGTGAGCCCAGCGTCACAACACTTCAGATACCTCGGTTCAGGGCTGAATTCCTGAGACGTTCGAGCGACCAGCCCAGCATGTCGGTTCCGGATAGAGAGGCCGGGATCATGCCCGTCACGGTGGCTTCCCAGGAAAGCTTCCTGTTGCTCTTGCCTCAGCTGAGCCAAGTATTGTTCCGTGACATTACAGGGAGGCAAGGCTGGCAACGGGTCGTCACGTTGACCTCCCTCCGCAATCTGGTTTCCTCTTGTCAACTGCCCTGGCTCCCGGCTGCCGGAGGGACATACCGCACGTGAAGCTCGGCCGTCCAAATGCTTCGCAAGAGAGGGAACCAGATCAGACTGTAGAGGCTGCCGAGGTGTGTGATGACCAAGTCGCTGGTAGCCAGCCGTAAGAGCCTGGGAGAGTTCTTGCCGCTGCTGCCGTTCGAGCGCCTGCATCGCTTCGTCCTCAGGAGTCGGAACTGCGGAAGGAGTGAGGAACGTGGCACGTCCCTGTTGTCGAAGACTGGCATGACCGCTGGATGCGCTGGACTCCAGGCTACTTCCCCTCTCCGCCGTCGTTACACTGCGAGGCACACTAGCCGCCCTCATTTCGCCGCCCCCTTGCTTCATTTTGAAAGAGGGAGATTCAGTTAAGAAAACTGTACTAGTCACTCGAGCCGCGACACTAGAGATCGCCGGCTGGCTTTCCGGTCCCCGAAGACCAGCGTAGAGAACTGCATCTCGACTGTCACTTCCCTTTTGAGAAGCCGACAACATACCTTGTTCCTGAGAAACGGCCAGCCCACCCTGGGGTGGCAGAGCAGGCTCTCGTTGGAAACGAGACAGAGATTCTCGATTGGGGTCCCGCTGTAGTCCCGGTTGGCTCACTCTCAAATCCAGGTGCAGATGCTCATTACCAACAGCAGATGGACCTGATATCCCTTTTCCGGTGTCTGACCGGGAAACTGGGTGGGCACGTGCTGGCGTAGCCTTCATGGTACATCTTCCGGTCCTCCCTACTTCTAACGTGGGCGCCACCCGCGGCAGGGTAAGGTGGGGGAGAAGAGTACGCTCAACAGCACAAGTGAAATCTACATGGTCGGCCGGCGGGAGAATTCGGTGTGGAATGTGGCTCCCAAGGGGCGAACTGGACGTGCGGTTAGGCAGACGGACCGACGACGCCACGGGATCCGTCACAGCAGGTATCCCCGTCGTGTCTGTTTCGGACACTGCTCGCGTCTCCATGGGTGAGGCGCAAGAAACGGAACGCCGACAGGCATTTTGTTCCGCCGCTGGCCGCTTTGTCGCTACGGGAGGAGAAAACACGTCTTGCAGAATATTTTGTGAGCAGCAGGCCGGGCATTGACAGGAGTTAATACCCAAGCATCTGTGATTGCCATCAGCCGAAGTGGGTCTTCTCTCTCTCCAGGAACTTGTCGGCGCAGCGAGCAACCCGCCACTGAACGGCCTTCTGGACTGGTTGGGAGAAGCCATCCTGTCCGGTGTCTGCCCGGCAGGAGGTGAGCGGGAGGCGCAGCTGCCCAAGATCCTCTCACAGTGTGGCGCCGTGTGGAAGCGCAGACGGGGACAGGAAGAAAAGTCCACGAAGAAAGGAACCGGAAAAGGCTGGGCTTGTGAGAGGTTAATGCAAAGATGCACTCGCGACCGGCGTGGCAGGTGACATCCCCGTCGTCTTCGAATCTGCGCAGGCGCATGGCTGCAGTTCGCCTTCACCAGAATCTGGACGGTAAGGCTCTGGATTCATGCCCGAGAGAACCTGGGGCTGAAATCTGTTTCTGAACACCTACCGACGTGCCCGTGAGCTGAAATCTACAACACTCACGACCCGCGCAAACATGAACCATTTCACCCAGATCGAAGGACGGGTGACTTCCGAACGGCTAATAAAAAGTCAGGAAGAAGGAAGAAAAGTCGGTGCGATCTGCCCGGTGGCGATCCAGCATACAAGTGACAAGTTATAGGGCCCACGACGTGAGCGTGGGAGCTCCCGCACAGAACAGTGTGTTATAATTCTTCACTACTACTGGGAGTCTGCGTCAAAAGCACACATCATTTGGCTGACCGCTAGCATTCTAGCAACTGTGAAGCATTCAACAGATTCGTAGGCACGGACGCCTGAGTAACATGCGTGACATGGACTCCACAAGACTGGGACTATAAGAGCCTTCTTGCGTCAACCGGAGAAGACGTCTTCGGTTACTTCACGAAAATCGGATTCCTCTGTCAAAGAGAAAGCGCTCATCATCTATTGCCCAGAAAGACAGGTATATGGAGCCATGTCTTCTGAAAAAAAAAAAAATCTCGGAGCCCACTTTCAAACGCCTGGCGTGAAAAAGCAAATTCCCGGGGAATGTCCTTGGTAAGTGGAAAGTTGTTTCAGCGGCAGTTGCCACGTGTGGCAGTGATGTGCGAACTCGTTGAGTCACCGAGAGACTGGTGAGCGACGCTGTCGAAGTACTGCCAAGCATCTGACGGATGCGCTCACCAGCAAGCGCCGAGAATTCGGTGCAGCGGGCGCTCGCGAGGACGCCGACTAACAGGTTTGTTCAGGGCAAGAGGACTAAAACTTCCCATAGTGACGCAGCCGAGGCACGCCCGCGGGTCATTCTTATGTCAGTCCGGTAAAACGCAAGGACACCGGGGAAGGCCGTGCGAAGGAGTGAACCACTGATCGGCCGATGGAAGCGTAGCGTCTGATTCCCGAGGCTGCAAGGTACGAAGCCGATAGTACGAGTTAGACGAAGTGGAGGACAGATCTAATTGTGTGGCCTGGGTAGAACGGCGTCCCAGGCTCACTCGAAACATGGGACTGCACTGCTCGGGGAAACGTCGAGAGTTGATACGGTAGCCCGGGTGACAGGTGACGGAAGAGGAAGCCATGAAACGCGTCAAGAAACAAGGGAAACCGCCACCATCTCCAGGCAGCACCCGTCTACTCTGAGAGCCAAACTTCAGTCAAGGAAGGACGAAGAGAAAGAGAAGCACGAGCAAAGAACACCGGAGCGACACCTGCAGGCACTGGCATCATGGGAGGTTTGAAGACATCGGGAAGGAAGTGTCGGACGAAAAGCAAAGAATTGCCTTCACAGCGGGGGCGGATCCGAGAACCGGGAAACGCGGAAAAATGTGACTCCCAGTAGCGGAGAATTCCACAAACAGCGACGCTGAGCTTTCCTCGCGACAAGCGGGAGAAACCTGGGACGCTGGGAGGAGGGCCCCTGCGAAACAGCGAAGATGGTAGGGATGGGGGGGTCGCCGAGGAGGGTGGGCCTTGGTGCTGGTAGTCCAGCAGGATCGCTGCCGGGCTACATCCATGCCCTTACCGCGAAGTCACCAAAATTATACATTTGCTCTGGCTGTTTGGGGAGGGTTTGTTTTTGCTGGGGGAGCAGGTAACAGCAGACATGTGTGACGTGCGTACCTCGTTCCAAATCGTGAGCAGCGCAACAGTCAGTTGCAAGACAAGGCCACAGCAGGCACACGACGTCGACAGGCTAGGCGGCATAATAGAGTGTTGCTGCCGCGAAGCTCAGCGGAAAGAATGGAAGGCCAGAGACTCTCACAGTGTGCACAGATGTCTGGCCACCAAACTGTGAATGTATTTCGACTCTACACTGGCGGACAGGGCCAGGACATCATTCACATGGGCCTTGCAGGCCCCGGCGTGAGTGAGTGAAGTGACAGAAGGGATTGGCGCTGTAGGACGGAAGTATTCACATCTGCAGAAGACGAAAGGCAAAGGCAGAGTGTGACTGCGGTTCTCCAGCGATCCACTAGACCAGTCCCACAGTGATGAGACCTACCACCTGCTGCTGTAATGTTTTCCATCTCCTAAGCGCGAGCTTTGCTCTGTTGAGCACCTGCGATTTCCCCGGACCCATAGCCCAAGAATTTCTTTGCACCCATGGAGCGTAAAGGAGCAGCCTTGGCTCAACAGTCCTCCTCCATGAAAAGGACGCGAGCATGTGCTGTCCTCAGTGTTTGGAAGAGCAGCCTGACGAGCTACGCGCTGCTGTACTTTATTGTGAATGAGGGTTACACGGGTGCAGCTCCAGCTAACAGACGGTTGGCCCCACACGGCAGTTCTGCCGCAGTTATTGCACACGTGGAAACACCGAGCAGTCTCAAGCTTTAGTGAATGACTCGCCGCACGCTGTACGGGTAGAGAGTAGTCCACCGAGAAAATTAACCGAGTGTCCCTGGAACCGAGCCAAGGTAGTGTCTTTGTTTGACCTGCTACCAAATCTGCTTCGGACTCTGTTGTCTCGCGGCTAAACGGAAGCTTCGCTTGCGACGCCAAGACATGTCATTTGCGAGTCGTAGTAGCTGTTCAGAAACTGGCAGTCAAGCCAAGCAAACAGCGTAGAAAATGCGTTTGTGCCTTCGCACCGCCTGGGAAACGGGTCGCCTGCCGTTTGTTCACCGCCATTACCCAACACGCTGGGCCAAGCTCGTCTCCCGTGAAAAAAGCAGGAAACAGGACAACTGTGAGTGGCAAGCAGTGCCCTCATCGATGAGAACTCGATCACCCCAGAGCCAGAGAAGCGAGCAGACGTCTCATCACTTCCCTTCGTGTTCGTAGTGAGCCGCGCACGCTCTTGACAGGTTGTTTCCCATAGAGCCAACGCGGTGCGCCTTTCCGAAGAAAAACCGACTATACCCTTTTTTTCCTAGACTGAATGCCAGCTCCCGCGCCTCTCACGAGCCGACTAATCAAATGAAAATGAGAATCACTTCACGCTAACGTCATTAAACTCGGAAGCCGCCGTCGCATCGCCGGCCACCCTCGCTCCAGTCGCGAACGACTTGTTATGCTTAGCTTCTCACAAAGACCCGAGAAGAAATGTCGTCTACGAGCCAAGCTAACCCATCGATGAGGCCAGCGCCTTCTCGTGCACTGCATGCGACGACGTTCCAATGCCGACTGCCTCGCATCTTGTCTAACTCAAGAGCCTGAACGCAGTAACACACAGGAGCACGAGCTGGCTGTTAGAGAGTAAGTTATATGAGTCCAGACGAACACCAGCGCGTTACGACGGACCATGAAAAACGAGAAGGCGAAGGTCCAGCTGAGAACACGGTGGCCCTTTCTTAGTCTCGGATCCTTCGCAAACTTCATTCGGATAAACAAGAGGTACGCGGTGTCCTTGTTCCTACCTCCTAACAACACTCATGGAACCCACACTATCGGATAATGCCGCTTTCAGGACACGTCGTCCTGCATTCGCAAGACATCTCTGTGGGGCATCTTCCTGGCCCTCTTCGTACACCTTGACGGAATGTATGCAATACTACTCCATGTAACGCCTCTTTCACGGTCTGACGAGAGGCACGGACTTTGCAATCACAACAAGAAACCTACCTTGGAGATCTCGAAAGCTGTCAGCGAAGAGGGGACGTCCTGCTTGTTGGCAAAGATTAGTAAGGTGGCACCTGCGAGTCGCTGTAGTGTATCGCATCAAACGGGCTGAGAAGAACCAAGTGTCCTTTCAGCATAAAAGAAGTACAGCAAAGATTCTCGGAGAAGTCACACCCCAGGATGTTTATCCGGCATAGTGGAGTGAACACATAGTAAACAGAACATCACCCTGCCTTACGAGTGATTCGTTCGACGAGATGGAAACCTCGACACACGAGCGATTGGGATACCAGCCCGACATACTGTGACGCCTTGCAACTAACTGACCATTCCGATTTACAGCAGATCGATCTATACCCGAGCTGCAAAAGCAAAGACACCACTTTTTCGGGTGCTCCTTTGTCTGCAGTTGCCGCATGGTCAGCTGAAACCTGACGAGAGGTTCCACTGCGCATCGATGGAAGACGTCAGTGGTATGCGGTCAACTGTTGCGGTGTGTGCCTGAGACTGTCACTTCCTTATACACATCATCCCGCACACCTGCTGCGACGACACGGAACTGAAAGCAAGGGCTCCATGACCTCGCCCATCAAACACCGGAGGACTCATCCCCCATGGCTTCCGCACACTCACCTCTTCCTTCATAAGTTTGTGAAGTTCCTCCCTGCAGACTTGCATGCGGGGACGGTCGGCGGAGTCAACAACCCAAACCACGCCGTCGGTCTCCTCGAAGTAGTTTCTCCAGAAAGAACGGATGGTTCTCTGGCCTCCTACATCCCAAATATTGAGTTTATAACTGTGCATACAATAGCCACACGGCGACAGAAACCGCGAACTTCCAGTAAGACAGAGCGCGTCCAGCAGATGAATAGACCCGGGGCTACGCTGAAAGCCAGCAGACTAGCAAAAAGATCACGAACCTTCTCTGGTGTCTTTGGGAGAGTCTCTACTGTTTTCATATGCAAAAACTGCTCAAGCGTGCCTCTGTGCGTGTGCGTCCCTTCGGTGTCAGCTGCGAAATTCCTGCTCCCCGCTTTGTCATTCTCAGAGTATGCCAGGGATTACTTTTTTTTCCCTTGTCGACAGAAGACAAACTGCTGAGCCTTCTGCGCGGGTACAATGCCGGGCCACATGGGTACAGTGCCGTCCACATAGGTGCAGTGCTTTCCCCACGAAAACTGTGCCGCTCACACTAACATTGTGCCGTTCACACGAATCTGTGCCGTCCACACGAATACTGTACCGTCCTCACGAATACTCTACCATCCATACAAGTAGTGTACCATCCATACAAGTACTGTACCGTCCGTACGAGTCCTGTGCCGTCCTCATGAGTACTAAACTTTCTCCAGTGCACGTCATATCCTCAACAGCCCAACCATTGCGGCGTGCGTCATACACACGAACTCGTCAACACTCGAAGAAACAATACAATACAGACGCGCCAGCGAAACAATAGTCGGAAGAAGAGGGAGACAAAATGTCTTTCAGAAAAGCAGCGGAACACACACAGAAGGCCCTCAAAAAAAAGACAGATACAAGCGAACAATATAAAATAGCGGAGAACACAGAATTCGAGGGTCGAGGCAGTGTGGCGAAGACGGGAAGAACTTACTTCCTGTACTCGAAAGAGCTAATGGAGAACCCTAGAGTGGGAGATACTGTATTCCAGTCCTGTCCATTTATGCGCTTTACGATGGTTGTCTTGCCAGCATTGTCCAAGCCCCTGAAATATCAGACCACACCCGGGCACTGTCTCTTGAACGGGAGAATCACATGCAACGTGCGAAAAACGCCTTTGACGAGCGGAGAAGCACGCAAGGCCCCGCACAGGCGGTCTGAAGTTCCAGTGTACGCCCTGCCTTCGTACACTTCGAGCTCTGGAATCGAAGTAATCGCACGACAAATCTGGGACACAAGCCAAGAGGGAGTAACATGACTACCGCGCTACACACGACCTTCGTTGCTCTACAGAGAACAGTATCTGACTAGCGTTACACTTTAGCCGGTAATACGTAGGCAGTCAGGTCAGTCTCATGCTCCCAAGTATCCGGGAGAAACCTACATTCCTCCGGTGAGAGGTGGTGGTGATTCGAGAAAAGGTGCGAAGCACAGGTGGCAAATAGGGAGGATAGTTGAAGGCTGTCCAAACACAGGCATAGGGGCAGTGGAACGCCAAACAAATCTCAAACAGATATCGAGATACGGTATCTCGGGCGGCGGCAAACAACCGCTAAGGGGACCACCAGAGGCACTTAGTGAAGGTCGAAGAGACGCCTCCTGGACCGGTATCAGGGTATGAGCTGGGTTGCTGTATCCCTGGAAGGACGGCGTGTAGCCCTGTATCCCTGGAGCTACGCGTAAAGACGAAGAGCCCGTATGCACTGCTGCTGTCCGAGCAGAAGGTCAGTTACCCCGCGTTGCATGGGTTTACGAGCACAAGGATGCAACAGACGTGTGTGGTGTTGGGGAGTAGGACGTGCTACAGGTGCGCTGCCCTCTGGTGTCGTACAGCATGAGCAGTCGGAGTTCCTTCTCCTTCTGCTTCGTCTTCCGCAAGACCTTCAGCAGAACCATTGGACGAGGATGAGGGAGAAGGGAGACATCAACCTCGTGTCAGCCGGCAAGGGCGCCGCCCGTCTAGGAACCACTGCGAAGCAACGAACGCGGTGTCTCGGCAAAGAAGAAAGCAGAGAATGCAGACCAGGAGTCGGGCATGAAGGTCCGCAGTGCAGAATAGAGCAACTCGAGATGTATAGGCGACAAGGCGTCTTGTGTCGGTACACGAAGTCGCAGCGTGCTCACAAAAAGTGAGACGGGGAGGCGCCGTAGTCACGACAAAAAAAAATAAGCAGACGGTTGTGTCCCTAAAAATGAGTGAGGCAGTGTGCCGGCAGCTCAGGAACGACAGAAAAGTACCTGACTGGGAAAAGATACTGTGCACCTAAGGTCTCCCAGGGAGAAGGCTTTCCAAACGAAACCAGTTCCACGGAGACCTCGCATACTGTATCATACAGTCACCTAGCACTCTGGTGACAGACCGGACACACCGAGCGCACTCCACGAGAGGCGCAGTTCGTCATGCTTGTATTTGCTGGCGCTCGCTAACAATCCAAGTTCTGGGTAAGCAAACCGCCTTCTCCGAGCTTTCTATCGTCTCCGCCTGGTTACGGGCTTCGCGATGTGTGTGGACACACGCTAGGTCGGGTGCATGCGACAATAGCTAGATGCAGTGCCCTCATTCCCCGCTGCTAGGCTTTCCCGTGCGCGTATTCTTTACGACTCACTGATTTTGCCTTCTATCCGTCTAACACTTTCCTGCAAAGAGTGGTGATGTGCTCACGAGGAACGTAAGTTCCTCCGAGGAATGTGTTTCTGAGTTAGCGTGCAGGCACTCCGGTTAGTACTCCCTGTAGCCGGGTGCTCGCGTAGCACGAATCGAGGGGGGCAGGCTTCGTAGAAGGCTGCTTACCGGCAGTCCGTAGTACTGCTCGTAGCCCGCTACACCGGGGATGCGGAAAGAGAGACGCGACTGTCCCAATGCATCGTGTTAGATCATAGCGACGGACGGTGAAGGAAGGGGAGGAATTGGTTAGATCCTACGGAAGGGAATATTCTAGTACTGACCTCCCGAGTAGGTTAGGAGACTCCTTAGTAACACGCTAGCAAGCCGCAGGAGATTGCTCGGGAAGAGGGCTTCGCGGGTGTTTCCGATCGTGCCGGGCGGTGCGGAGCCCGGACCTACCCATTCCTACCGTTCTGTACTGTTCTCACGTGTGTGTCTGAACAGTGGTCCAGACGCTCCTCTGTGTTAGAAAACGTTGTGCTAGGGCTCACAACAACTGCTCATCGAGCTTCGGGACAAGTAGCTTTCCTCTTCAGTGTTGCAGGCTTAATGGCAGAGGGGTGGCGACACTTCTTGTCTGTACGTGTTGGCTCTGTTGTGCTGTAGCGCATGGAAAGGAATATCAGCAGTGTCCGCAAAAAGAGCCGTTTTGGGCCGCCGCCGCTTACCTGAAAAAGCGTAGGCCGTTACTGCGCTCCGTGTAGTTTAGCCTCTTGTCGGGTTATGGGGGGACTAACAGCTTCCAGAACTCCCGCGGGTTGTTTTTCACCAAGTTGCCAGTGCGATGAACTTCCTACACGAAAGGGGGGAGCTGCGCACTTCCTGAGGTGCGTGAACAAAGTCTAACAGGTACTGACGATGAGTCCACTGTTCCCGGACGGCGGGCTGTGTCCTATAATCGGCGTTTCACACCCGCTGTTGGATGAGACCTCAGACAAAGAGAGACGGCAGGTAGGGATACATTGTCTCTACGTATGACTTCGCCATGTTGCAGGCCTCAAGGCTGAGAGGCCGGACGCGCAGAATATAGCAGAAACTGTCACCTATTCTTGCAGCAGTTTTCTGCAAACTCCTCAGATGACGGCTTGGCGAAAATCAGTGGGCGACGCGCATCTGTACCAATGAGGGGAGCAGACTGAGCGGTGGCACCCTAGAGGTGTCTCCGGTATAGGAAGTGTGATAGCGCGGCACGTTGCTGGCCCGGAAATGAGGTCCAGACCTCTCTACAGAAGGCCCAGTCCGAATCTGCAGAGTCCCCATGTGGCACGCGAGGCACCGTAGAGTCTGTCGCCGCACTGGCGCGGCCCCTTGGGGAAACCGAGCAGGGTCGTCAGCCAAGTAGTGACACTGGTTCACAGTTATGTGTGACCTCACGGCCGTGGGTCAGTAAACTAGGAGCGCGGGGTTAGATCATACTTTGCAAAAGAAAAGAAGGGGAGCCAGAATGTTAGTCTTGACCGCGGTCAGCGTCAACTGGGAATAGATCGAAAGCCCTCAGCCACTGCACACTGGCTACCGTTGTTGTGAACCGCGTCAGTCTGTCTACAAGCAATCGATCCCAAGGCCATATCTTAGCCTCCTCAGGTACATTTTTCTTAGAGCTCGATTCTTTTTGGTCAGAGAGTCGCACGCGTCCAAGGCCGTCTCCGTCGGGAGGCTCTGAGTTTCCCCGGCGATTGATGCATATCGGAACAACGCTCATCACCTGGTTAGTGCAGGGGACTCAGACCTCTGCAGAGATTACATTATATGACGAGGAACACGCCCCTCAGTTTTCCAATACAGATGCGTTCCACAAACTCACTGGACACAGGATGACTGCTCCCCAGCAGTCAGCACATTTCTCTGACTGCAGGTGTGCTGAGATCCGCCCACAAAAATGGGTCGTGGATTCATTCTGTTTCCGAACACCCCGTAGCGGCCAGCCAGGCTGCCAAAAGGGACCAGAGCAGGAAGCGCGTGAATTTCCGTACGCCGCAGTTTGTTTTGAAGGGCGCGTTATCCCCTTGCAAGGGTTGCGCGCGTGCTGGGTCAGTCAAACTGATCTAGCAGGTTGCCTCGTTAACGCTCCCTCTGAGAGGGTGGCCGGTATGTAAAACGGTTTCAGACCTCACTCGAGGCAGCAGCTGCGATATTGATACACCAAAACAGAATCGTGATACCCGAGACACGATGGTCCTTCAGCGTGTTCGGCTATCAAAAGCGCCGGCACCGTAGAGGCACGGCTTCTGTTCGGCAGTTACTGGGCGTTGTCTAGGGAGTTGTACATTTGTAGGATTTTCAGTGAACACTGGAAAGTATCCCGCTCCTGGGTATCAGCAAGCACTAGTGCAATGGCGGATCCCACGAAGAGTTTGCGAACCGTCTGGCCATGGTGGTCCGAGCCGGTACTTCCTCTTTCAGGTAGACACACCGTGGTTCGTCGCAGATCAGGAGGGGCTTTTGGGGAAAGCTGAACGAAAGCCGTCAGAGCCATGGGGGGGGGGCGATGGTAGGAGCAGCCACACGGAGAGCTGTCAGAAAGAGCAGTGCAACTGACAGTTCTTCGCAATAGCCGGAGTGTGTTTGGGCACAGTAGGTACTAGCAGCAAAAGGTGGATTCTGCACTATCGACTACTGCCTTTGCTCTGGCTTAGGGGTAGCCGAGTTGAAAGGCACAGGAGCGCCTCAGTATCCTGCAGACTTTGGACCGATGCGCAGCCAAACGGCGGAGAACGAGTGCAGGTTGTAGTCAGAACACATTGTACCCTGAGACCGCTTCCAGCTGAAGCTAGGGAGAAAAATGTGATCACTCGGTCAGTCTGCTTTCTTTTACCTGAAGCAGAACTGTTCGGCGAGGGCGTTGAAGCAGTTTCTGAACTTTCTCGTAGCATGAACCATGCTGCATTACAGTCACCCAAGAGTCCCGGAAGTGATATCAGTGCAAAAGCGGGGTGAAAGGCTTTGTTCTGCAGGGCTCAGTACAGGTGCCGGAATGCTTACGATCTGTGGATCCAGCTCCTCGGGAACTGCAATATCATCCAACTGCACGCATACACACCGCTGCGCCGAAGTGCAACAGATTCGGAGTTCGACAGCGACGATGGAGAACGCCTGAACGGGAAACTAGATAAAGGCAGACGGACCTTTTCCATGCCGGCGAAAGACTTACATATTTGATTGGTATGAAGAAGAACATAATGAACCGATTGTCCTTGGTGCAGAGCTTGAAGTGAATGTTCTGCCATTCAGGCAGAGAATACACGGAAGAAATGAATGAACACTCAAGGTGTTGCTGATACTGGGTCTGCAGCCAGCTCGCCGGCACCACAATGCGTCTTTTCCCCCAGGCCGGGCACTGGGACCGCAATTTGAGGCCTGCCGCGCGTGGACTCCGACGCCACAAGACGCAGCAGCGTGCCCCTCTCCTTAGAAAGCGACTGGGTTCCAGGGCGACAGGAGCAGCCACGGGACTGCACATCTCAGTGAAAACCGTGTCGGGCAGTGCCCGGAGTTGAAAAAGGTTCCTTCTCACTTGCAGGCGGAAGTCGAGATGGTACTCAGCCTTCAGCTGTGCACCATTTTCAAGATGAACCAAGGTGGCAGGAAGACCTGTCCTGTTGTCCTGCGATAAGCGACCCCGGAAACTCACTACTTAATCTCATGAACGCTTCGACAGATGCCTTCGGCGAGCATCCTTATCACACTCCATGGCCTCGCAACGCGTCTTGGCTCAAACTCCTGTGTCTTTGGATGCTGACACTTGATGAACGGCGCGAGAAAACGAACTAACAGCGTGAGGCGGTGCCTACTGGAGACTGCACCGAATGTCGGATTGCTTGACCCGAAACTGTCCCCCTTGTGACTCGTGAACTTCGGCCCGTGGAAGCGGACGGAAACGCTGTCCCTCTGCTCCAGTAATTCAAGTCGATAGCCGGGTGGCTCGTGCCAAGGCTCACCGAGTCGTCAAACCGTACTGCCCGTAGAGAGAAGTCCGTAACAATCTGCTCAAGCAGCTCTTGGTCCGTAGGGTGCTGTCTCGGAAACAGCACAGTAAAGTGGACTAGGTCACACAACCCATCCACGATCTTGATTGGCCCTACAACTACCTCTCTTTTTAACTCCGTCCCCGCCACAGGTCAGGAACATGCAAGTGCGTTGAAGCTTCCCTTTTTTAAAAAAAAAAAACGCCTACTGCCTTGCTGTCTTGTCATCTGCTGTTCTGCATCAACTCCGCAAAATGTCATAGTAAGACAGTCGCCTATCGCCCTATCTTTGCGCTGCTCACGACGCAGCTCTGCACTAAGGAGGTCATTAGTACGAGAGAGAACGCCTAAACCCGATGTGGTCAAACTGACGGGAGACAGAGTGATTGAAGGTGTCATTCCCATGTCGCGCGGACACCGACATCAGTCAACCTGCGTAAGACAGGGAATCCCCCTCCCAGTTTGTTTCGTGAAGCCTCCTGACTGAACCCGCGGTCTCAGCTGCCATTAGTGTACGCTGGCTCCAACTGAATGCTGTGCTCCTGATGGTGGAAAACGCGAGCGGGCTCGGGTACGTGGGTGTGGCTAAGGCTCAGGCATGATGCATACAGGAAACGGGCGCACTTGTTGACGAACGCCCCTGCAGTTCCCTGGGTTCGCTCCTCGAGTCCATGAGAAGCACGCCGTCATGTAATGTCACGGGGGAGTTGCCGAGACCGGGGTGTGAGCAGAGCTCAGTGAAACCAGTAGCGATACATCCGCACGCGGCCGTATTCTGGCATTTGCCGGCATCTACGCGAAAGCTCTGTTGTCCGCGAGCTGCCCCCCTCCTACGTCTCAAGTTCTTCCGAGGTGCGCAGCAGGCAGAGACCGAGGGAGGCAACTGAAGTATTTGGCCACCCCAGATTGCTGCGCCTTGCCCTCGATCTGGTTCCCTAACTTGCAGCCTCAGGGCCGCCAGGGCGATGTGCGCCAGAATACGTGAGCCTTTTGAGAACTGAAGCTCTGAGAGCGAGCCAACGGCCTCTATTCCCAGGATGTCGACGGCATTACAGGAATAGCCAGTGGACACGGCACCAACTGTACTTCCCCTCCGTCAATTCGTCTGCAGCTTACTCGGGGAATCTCCAGAGCTGGCACAGTCTGCCTAGACCCGGGTAGCTGAGATGCAGACCAGAGCCTGGGCCCAGCTGATGATCTGTTTTCATCCTGGGGAACTGCTGTGCGTGCCGGGGGACTTCGGCGCTCGCTGACGTGTTTGGCGTTCCGCGGCTTCTCGGACCTCGGAACAAAATCATTTGCATGAGATGGCAGACACAAGTGTCCGTCATTGAGTGGAAGACTTCGG
This sequence comes from Cystoisospora suis, assembly GCF_002600585.1. Lineage (NCBI taxonomy): Eukaryota > Apicomplexa > Conoidasida > Eucoccidiorida > Sarcocystidae > Cystoisospora > Cystoisospora suis. The sequence goes on from NW_027154394.1 coordinate 33,386, forward strand.
TGACGTGGCTGCCCGCTCGGGAACGCTCTTGTCTCGCAACATCCTTCAGCAAATTCAGCCCGGCTGATGAAGTCACCGTCACCCTCCGCGCCGCATGCCACCGTTGTTAAGCAGCCAAGGCAAGCCACAACCGGGAACAAAAAAGGTTCGAGTGCGTCTTTGCCAAGAAATCTGGAGTTTTTGATTAGTATGGACGCTCCTTCTCTGTCTCCGTGTACATATGCCATCGTTGCAGCCGTAGAGCATCTCCTGCCAGCACGACTACCGGGAGCCCGACACGTGTGCGGTTCGAGCCGGCGCTGAGAATCACCTGGGGGAAGAAAACCGTTTACGACCAGCAACGGACCGACGTGCTTCTACGTGTGTGCCGGCTTAGGAAAAATAGAACCGCAGAATGCCACTCTTAAAAGCAGAATTGCCCAGCCTCGATTCTCAAAAGCTCCCCTGGAACTTGCATGCAGCCCTGCTATCCCCGCATCTGCCCGCATCTACGTCCTTCGTTAGTTTTCGTCAGGTTTAACTTAGCGGCGTCGTCAGCGACGCGGAGCTTTTTGGCACTCACAGGAGGCCTCGGGATCATTTTCGTTTTCCGCGAGCTGGTGTGCGCCGCGGCACTCTTGGAGCCGATGGCAGGGGAGTGGGCTGGGGAATGGAACCAGTGGTTATACCAAGGTCTCAACGTCAACCTATCCACCGTTCTTGAAATTTTGTGATCTGCTGGCAGGCCGTTGCTGGCACAGAAGTTGGTGAGGAGCACGTGTTCATCATCATCCCTGACATCGCGTCCTGCCGCTGAAAGCCTTTTTCCCCTGGATCATGGCTTTCTTC
>NW_027154394.1:34301-37393 GCF_002600585.1 Cystoisospora suis
AGCCAGCATCACGGTGCCTCTGAAGTCTTATGTGGCAAATGTGATGCCTTCGGTGAGCAACAGCCGATGCGGCTGGGCCGATGCGAGCGACGGTCTGCGCACATTTACTTCCGGTCCAGGTGTGCGGTCGTGCAGCAGCACTGACTTCGCAGTTTCGGCAGAACTCACACCAAACCCACATGCTCGGAAATTCCGGGTTGCGGGGCGGCTTCTAATTCCGGATGCTTGGGGGGTTACATCGCGGAGTTACACCTGCCAGCAACAAGACAGTGAGGCCAGCGTACTGGAGATCAAGCGTCGCAATTTCATCAGTTGAGAGGTGCTGCAGCGATCCTGGAAGTTGGTTAACTGCTTTGAGATGCTGTAGCACTGGTCACCACCGTCAAGTCTTGAGATACCCTTCTCGCTGGTTTCTCGTTGTGCGTTGCGGTCAGGTGGCGACTCTCCGTTGGCCGCTTCCTTATGCAAGGTAAGATGCCGCTGTTGCAAGCCTTGAGGTTGGCGAGTAAATTCGCTAGGGGACGGGCAGTAGTTCTGTACGGGTGAGTCTATGCGCGGCGACGTGTCCCAATCAGGCGCCATGTGAGGGCCGTCTGCATGTTTGCTCGCAGCTCGCCGGTGTCAGCTCCGTCCTCATCGCGAAGGACTACGTAACAGTGGTGAAGACGAGAGAAGAAAACTGGGAGGATCTCGAGGACCGCGTGAGGCAGTGCATTGTGGAGTAAGCCCTGTCGTCCCTGCAAGAGAATCTTGCTGATGCGGGTGTGAGCGGGCCGTGGGCACCCGGATGGTCGGAATCTCGCTGGTCGTGGTTGTGACATACTCCGTTCCCCTGGAGGGACTTCGCTTGTGGTTGAGTTATGCCTTCTCCCGTTGTTTAAGCAGGCGCTTCCGGACCTGCAGCACTTCAGCAGGGACCGGGGAGCCTTATGTCACGCTTCGTGCCAGAACAGGGTGTCTGCAGGTTGGTATGGCGCAGCTCCTGACTCTATCGCTTCTCCCCGCTGCGGTCTGTGTATCAGACAGTTGACGAGCGGTGTGCCGGCAATTTCTCGATCTGCACTATCGGGACACCCACCGAGCCCTGCGGAGAGTGGCCTGCAAGAAGCGGAGGGGTTTACCAGCGTGAAGACATGCGGTGTCGAAGAGGAGGACCTTTCTGCCTCTATCCGAGAGCTGCTGTATATGCGAGCGAGGCCGATGCTACAGGCCGATGGAGGGGACCTCGAAATGATTCGATTCGATGAGGAAACAGGCGTCGTGTGGGTCTACTTGAAGGGCAGCTGTCAAGGCTGTCCGAGTTCCCTCATTACGTTGAAGAGAGGAATGAAACAAATGTTGCAGTATTACATTCCTGAGGTAGGACAGGGAGCTTGTTGATCCCAGGGATCCCTGGTGTTAGGACGCGCCGGCACGTGATAAAAACAATCGAACGATGACACGTCTATCTAACAGTGTCACTTCAACGTGATCCTATCTCCCCGCACGCTTCTGCCTCAGTTGTGGCCTCACGTAATATGTAGTCACTCAAACTGCTGTGTGTGAATTGCACAGGTCGAGGACGTGCGTCAGTGCGATGAGAATGGCGAGCCTCTGGAAGATGAAGCCGACGAAGAATGAGGGAAAGCGTGATATTCGGCGGGAGTTCCGTTTTCAGACTGGAGGTGTCCCGTTCGCGGGATTTGTCAGCACAGCCAACGTCTATTTCTGGCCCTGTGCCCCGCAGCGAGCGGCCGAGTGCATGGCAGGTGCGCATGTTTTGCGAACTGAGAAAGTCAGTGGCGCCTTGCTGTTAGGCGTGTGGTGGCCTTCGGAATCTCATTCCACAAACGGTTTTCGTCGCGCAGTGTTTGAACCGGACTTCCCAGGACGGTCACACGAGAGGCAACAGGTCATGGCACGTCTGAGACCACGAGTCAGAGGATCGCCCAGGGAGTCTGGGGATGCAGTGTAGGGACGCGCCACACACACTGCAGGCTACGATAGTAACCGAAGCTGAAGCTTTTCGCGAGCCGCCTTCTACCCACGGGTGTCTGCGCAGCGGGAAGCAATCACTCCCATCAGTCGAATCCCACGCTTGGGAGATCGGTTACGGCTTCGGCTGCGATGCCTGATCTCGTGCGCGTATCCGATGCCTTGGCTTTCCAGAGGGCATAGTAACTTTCAAGGCGGGGAATCTGGTAGCAAAATGACAGACCAGAAAGCAAACTCAGCTTTTTTCAAACTGAGCGGCAACCCTGTCCCCTTACGGGTTTCGAGACTCAGTCACGGGCGGCTTACGAGTTTCTCAAATTCCAGGATTTCTTCTTCGTTAAACCACATCAAGAGATTGTCTTGCCTGGGGAGCAACACCGATGACAGCGATGAGCAGGCAGTTGTGACCGACGTGTCCGGATACAAGCAGCGGACTGGCTGGTCACCTGGCGCCTCGCAGCGCCGTTTTGGTATAGCGACTGCCACACCGCACTGGACAGGTTTCCCGCCATAGGACTATGCAGTAGCAGACATCTCCGGGAGTTGCTTACTTATCAACAAAGCACACGACCGGCTCCAGATCTCCTTCCTGGTCTCTTTTTGCATTGAACACGAAGCACTTTTTCCCCGACGGCAGCTGTACAAAATCAGAGGCGCATGGGTTGCTGTCACCGCTCTGTATTCCTGAGGCCTTATCAAGTAGGGCAAGGCTGCCTACCGGCACATCTCCATTTACCTTCACTCTTTTCGACCTGCATACTCGTGGAGGCGGCCAATACAAGTATCTCCGCTGAACAATGGCGGCGCGAGGGACAGTATTTTCCAGGGCGCGGAGACTAAACAGGAACCCAGAGACGCGGGAGTGGCACACGTGTTGAGCAGGAGCGGGGCCGGGTGGAGAGACATTCCCACAGGCGATGATGTTCGCGCATGAAGTAGAGGCGAGTCCCTTGGGGTGAGTAGGCAGGCAGGTCGTGTCGAGACGATACGACAGAATCCGCCTCCCGTGCCGGCACCCTGGCGTGCCACGAGGCAGACCGGAAAACAGCATTGGCAAGAGAACGGCTGCTCACTGCGAGAAACTGTTCACAACGATTGCAGGCACGTCGGCGGTTTCC
>NW_027154394.1:37654-37848 GCF_002600585.1 Cystoisospora suis
GTCGTTTTCCCTGCCAAGCACCAAGATCGTAGCTTTCCATTAGTCGAGAGCGCGATGAAGCCGAACGGGTTCCAGGGAGGCAGACTGTTTTCGAATCCACCAGCATGCAGCCAACCGGGTACAGGCAGCATCCCCGCGTGTACATGCAGCTCTAAGGCCGAATAAGCACTTCCGGGTGTACATGCAGGAGAAAG
>NW_027154394.1:37937-39499 GCF_002600585.1 Cystoisospora suis
CCGGGTGTACATGCAGGAGAAAGGTCAGACGAACGGGGACGCCAGCCAAATCTCCATCACTTACATTTTGACTCCCGTGCAGACATTTCTGTCACCCCAATCGTAGGCACTACCAGTCCTTACCAAGATGTCGTCCTCTGGCCGTGCTGACCTTGAATCACAAAGGCTGCTTGGGGCGCACACGGTTACATCGGACAGATGGACCGACATCGGTGAGCTCACCCTGCACAACCTTTGCCCGAATCGGAGTTTCACGCCAAAGTAAACAAACGTGTTGTAGCGTTCCCTGAATTTTCTTTTCGGAAGTACGGTCACCATCAGACCTCGCCCAGGAACGCATGTCTTGATAAGGCTTGCCACAGGTCTATTGTCTGGATAACACTCGCTCAACTTGGCATGTATATTGTGTCATGCCTTGTCTCCGGGAGTTACCTCGAGGTGAGACCAACGACATGGGGCAGCAAAAGCATAAGATCTAAACGACACCGCCCGCAGCCCAACACTCAAGCACTAATGCAGCTGGGAGGCGCGTATGCGCCAGCTGTCAGGTTAGTGCGGGGATACACATCAGTTTTTCAAACAACGCTGCTTACACCTCTCACCAGGGACCTCCAGTTGTGGCGTGTTGTCACCCCCGTATTTCTTCATGCGAACCTCTTGCATCTCGCGTTCAATCTCCTCTTCATCTTGGTATGGCCGTTCGCCTTCTCTTTACTCCCACGTTCGTCCAGTAGGCTATGCAGCACGTGGGTCTAAGAATGGAGGCCAAGTACGGCATGAAGCGGTTCGTGGCGATATATTTTTTCTCGGGTGGGTCCAGAAGAAAATATTTGCTGGCACGCGCATTCACGTCGGGAAACAGCTCTCGTAGGAAACCTTCTCTCCATGCTGATGCACCCGTGCGCGCTGGTAAGCGTCCAGAGCAGAAGCATCTCGTGTAAGACCACTACACTTTGCTTGTCCTTAGTCCGTTGGAGCGAGCACGGCGGGCTTTGGTAAGAACCATCGGGGCATCTGTCAGAACGCAGCCTTCACTCCGTGAAAAAGGTATTATCGGCGGAATGGTGACGGAAATTTTGCTTGTCTGGGATAAGCTGTCTGATAACGTGAAGGGCCTGTACGCCGCCGATACTTTAGTATTCGTTGTCTTTGTTCTTCTTTTGTCTTTCGGGCGGTCAGGTAAGGGAAAAGCACCTGCATACCTGTCCCATCTGTGCTCAGCTCGAACTTTCGACCAGTCGACGTCTACGGCCACCTGGGAGGCTTCATTGGTGGCGTTGCCATGGTGTGCGCGTACAACAAGGATCTCCCTGATCTGCCTCCGTAAGCAGCACACTTTCAGAGGGGATGCGGCGATCAACAACCGATTGTTCGCAGATGGCACCGCAATCTGCTGTACGCCGCCGCGGGTCTCTGCCTGTTCGTTTGCCTTGCCTCTCCTCTCCGGATATTCTTCGGAATTCCCTATGAACTGGTACGGGATAGCACTATGTCGACGGTCACTAGCTTGTCGGAAAACTGGGACTTCACAGGGATGTCAGCCAAGATAACTGGGCTAGATG
>NW_027154394.1:39765-57512 GCF_002600585.1 Cystoisospora suis
CAAGGCTCTTCTCTAAGCAAATTACGCGTGTACCAAGACTTCGAACCGCGCCGGGGATGGGCGCTGACAGCCCATGCAGCTGATTGCTCACAAGCTAGGGCCACCTAGGTCGTCAAGTGGCTAGTCTTCGATGGAGAAGTTCGGAGGTGCTCACGCGGCGGCTCGCCCCACCGGTGCACGCAGCAATTGAGGGGTTCGGCGGCGTTCCCTTTAGGGACGCGCACTAGTGTGCCGGGTGTAGAGGGCTGGCAGTGCGTTTTCCAGTGGGGCACGAGTTGCCCTTGATCACCGTCATTAGGGTTTACGGCAGCAGGAGCAAACCCGGTTTTACTCTGCGGGCGCAGGACAGTAGTCTGAAGCTCAAGTAGTGGCCGGCGCGTTCCAACAAGGCGACTACCCTTGGAGAGCTGCTCTGGTAATCCAGGTAATGCTGGTTTCCTAAGCTGCTCCTTCACTGCGCGGCACTGTGGTAACGCGGCCCGTCGACAAGATGACCCAGAAACCTCCACCACCAAGGAGCGTTGTGAAGTTTGCTCTGTTAGTAGCAGTCGTGCGGGACGAGAGACATGCTTGGCTCCGGTAAAAACTGGGAAAATGTCATCTGTTCTAACACTCATAACGTAACACTCCGTGGGACAACTCTCACGGCGAACTGTGTCTTCTGGTCGATGTCGTTCCGTCGGATTGTGTACGCAGCGGGTAATGTGTTTTGTGACGCCACTCTAAAAAATGATGCAGCACCAGAACCGGCTCCAGCTACGTACGCCTCGTTACTCCCCTGGTTTCGCTGCACACTGAGCTGTTGAAGATCTCAGCTCAGTAGAGACTAATATCCGGGCAGCTGTGCTCGTAGAAGGGCGAGGAACGCTTTCTTCTCTGAACACGGCTCTCGCCTCCCATGGCTTGTTCGATTGGGAAGGGCTGCGGCAGCGACCGGGGCTGGATGAGTTCGTCCGATGTGATTTGCCGGGGGGTAAAATCCGTCTTTTGGAGGAGGTTTTTGCGTTGCTAACGGGTCTAACCGCTTTCCTAGGAGTGGTGCTCGCCGGAAAGGACTTCGTCTCGGTGTCGCGGCTTAGAGTCGACATTGGCTTCCAAGGGGCAAGAAGGTCCGAGCTGAGGGCGCACTTTCCTCCTCAGACGCGCATCAGAGCGCTAGGGCTCCGGTCTTCTTGTGACGTTGAGGAAAAGTGTAAATGCAATTTAGCTTCGGTCTGGCACGTGTGAGGTAAAGGCCAAGAAACTCCTTTACCAGGTGAGCCCCCTGGGGCTCGGCTTTTCTTGTGACACGTCTTCGTCGCGGGAAGCCATTTTTGGTATTTCGTTTTGTACCCTAATTCCAAGACAGATATTTAAGGCCCACGTGCATTTAATACTAAGGGGGTTTTCAGCTGTTGCCGGTCAGGCCGCACGCGCGGTCAGTCTGCTGGTGGAGCTAGTTTCATTTGCTTGTGACGAAGCCACGTCGCAGCTACGTTGAAGGGAAGTCATAGTGCACTGTTCCTGTTTTTTTCGCTTTGCACCGGCCTGCTTCCCCCGTCGTTAGACGTTTCTATTGGGGCAGCCCGCCATGCCGGACGCCTTTCAGCAATGTACTTCCGTCGGACTCCGGTTCAGTGTCTGGACTTGTCGCGTCCCCGGATGAGTTTCTGAGAACTCTTTGGGACAGGTGAACCCGTGTATGTGCGTCTTTGTGAACCGGAGGGCGGTTGTCGGGGCTCCGCCAGTCCCTTCCGTTTCCAATCTCCTGAGGATTTCGTCCGGTGCCGCAGTCCAAATTCGCCGTTTTTTCGTGTGCCGCGTGTGCTGTCCGCGCCGTCACAACAGCAAGTGGCCCGATGCGCACAGAGGCACAGGCGCGAAGTTGCTTTCGCTTTCATCCCTGGTTTTCGCTCTGCAGCCACTCGGGCTATTGAACACAGCATCCGCTGTTGCCAGCGCCCGGCCCTCCAGCAATCCTGAGCAGGGAGCAGCACTGCGACGGAGGGGGTTTTTGTGGTGCCTTCTTTCTCTGTGCGGTGGCGACAAGTTCTTCGCCGTGTAGAATCTGACGTCGCCGGGTGCAGATCTCTGTAGAATGGATTCGATGGCACATTTGCGAGCCTCTCGGATACCCAGCCCATTTGACACGGATCTTGATCCGCTTCATCGTAATGTATCACAGTATCTTTCTGCCTGCGTTCTTCCCGGCCCCGTTGATCCGGGAACTCCATCACTGCAGGTCGCTGAGGAGTCGTATATGGTAGCTGGTGGTCAGCCTTTCAGACCCGCAGTTCCCTACCGACGCGCAGCCAGCGTTACCTGCACCCAGACACCAACCGCAGGGATTGCATACCAACGGCCACGCAGCTTCGAAGGTCAGTCCGTTGTAGAATCTTCAGCACTTGGTTCTCGAACGATGCGGCCTTCGGTGTCTCCTGCCCAGATTTCTCCTGCAGTTAGGTTAAGTCTTCGCCAGGGAGGAGTTGCACCGTTTCTGCCACGCGCCGGCTCCCGGTCCGAGATCGGGGGAGGGTGCCCGTCTCCTCTGGAGCGCTCCGTCTCTGTTGCCTCTCTAGCGAACATTAGCTCTTGTGCCTCGGTTCCTTCGGAATCGGGGGGCTCACCTGCTGTTCCTTCACAACGCTCTGCGGCTCCGCCTGTTTCTCTGGATTACGTGTGGTCGTGGGAGCGCCGGCCTTTGCCGCAGAAGTCTCCTGAAATTTCGACTCTCAGTGGTGCACTTCCCCCTGCTGCCGCCGCTCTCCTGGCTCTAACTAATCCATCGGCGGCAGCAGCGGCCGCCGCCGCAGCGACCGGCGCGGCGGCCGCCTCTCCTCGTAGGGGAGATGGGGCGGAACTTCCGGATGTGAGCCGCATGCGCCAAGTAATTGAGCTCGCTCGAGCGTTAGTGTCGGTTTACTTCAGTCCAGACAAACCCGCGTTAGTTCGCTCTGCGTTCCACAGAAGACCAGAGGTTGCAGCGGTCCTGCGCGACCTGGAGCAGCTCCGTCTAGTCTTGGTCGATCCGGTGGAGAGACTGCAAGTTCAGGAGTTGGAAGAAGCTCTCCAGGTAGCCTGTATGCGGAGCATGGAGGAGGAAGCTCGGGCAGGGGGTGAGGTACAGGCCGCGGAACTCGCTCTTCGGCAGCAAGCAGCAAATAGCAGCGATAATGAGGGCAGCTCGTCTGCTTTGTCGGGGGTTGCAGGCGCCGGAGCTCTAGTGGTAGAAGCGGCTGCGAAGCTGGGTGAGCGGTTCAGGCACGCCACGTCTGACTTACTGGGAGGCGACAGAACGAAAAGTGGTTCTCGAAGGTCTCGGTCCAGTCCACATTCCTCTGCCTCCTTGCGAAGTAACAGTTTGCCGACAAACGAACTGTGGGGTAACAGAACTGAAGATGAATCTACTGGATCAAGGCGAAGACGGAGGAGCCAGTGCGGGTCGAGTTCTTCGGTTCGGAGTTCGTCTCTCATCTCTTCCGTAGCCAGTTCCTGCTGTGGCGCGGGTGCGGTCGCCTGCGCGAAGGACACCGGTCCAGTCTTAGAGGCAATTGACGAGCTTAGTGAGAGTGAAGTGAACGCACTTCATCGCCGGACATCTAGTGGCGGCCTAACAGCCGCGGCTTCCTGTGGTGGCAGCGTACCGAGAAGTGACGATGGCCGATTCGGTTCGCGCCGCAGACGGAGGTTTTCGAGACGAACTTCCCACGTCGCGGACCACCGTGACAAGGCGGCGCCAACGGGAAGCAACAGCAAGGACAGGAGTGCTCAAGCAGAGGCCTTCAACCGCGGTTCGCACGCAGGTGCGTGCGCCTACTGTTTGCCAAAGGATATTTTCAGCGGCGGTACGGGCACAGCAGCTGACGTGAAGCATGCCTCATCCGGAGACGTTACGGGGAGAAGATGCTGTGTTGATAACCCGGCCTTCCCAAGTTCTGCCCCCTTGTCGCTAGAGCCGGCGGCAATGGCGCTAGCACAAAAGGCGAATCGACCTAAGCGGTGGAATCGTTGGTACCGGCGTCTTTCACAGCCAGCACTCCCAGCGGCGCCTGATGTGCAGAGTCCCTCTCGAACAAGAGAAGCAGTTCTGTTGGAGGTTGCGCGTCGCCGGGCTACTGATATGGATCTGGCAGCGGCAGCAGCTGTCGTGTCGCCAGTATCTCGCAGACGAGGGGAATTTGTTGGTGCGCTTTCCTGGGGTAGAGAGCGATGGAGTTCTATGCGTACGCGGTCTCACGTGGCAAATGCTCGGGGGACGCGCTACGCAGCAGAGGTTGCAGCACCTGACTATCTTCATTGGTCACCTGGAGACCTTGACCCGGTCCCCGGCAAGGACAGGACATCTAAAACGCGTCTCTGGATGCCATATGCACGGAGGAGAAGGAGGAGCGCGGCTTTGTCAAGTCCCGGCACGGCGAGGGCAGCTGTCCGTGTAGACCCGAGGTCCCGTTCTTCTGAGGACTTGGATTTTCGTCTACGTTCGAAGAGCGGTAGCATATCATTGAGACCACAGGAACTCCCTGGTTCCGGAAACACTATGACTTACCCGCCGTTGCAAGCAAGAAATCGCTGGCCCGGCGAGAGCCCGTCGGAGAAACCTTTGTGCGGAGCCGACGGCGTTCGGAGGCACTCGCCTTTGTCACGGCCTTTGGGCGCACCGGCACTAGGACAGAGGCTCGAGCAGGACAGGGGGCGCCGGACTTTCTTGGAGCAAGGTGAGAACCTTGGGCAGGCACATGCGTTAGCACATGGGCAGTTCAGGGACGCGAACAAAAGCGGACTTGATAGACGGGAGACTGGCCCTTCTACGAGGGGACATAGTCACTTCACTGATAGAAGCACTGGGGAGTCCATTAATATTGGTGACCCCAGCAGGCTAGTGGATAGCGAGGGCGGTGATGAAAACTGCGCTTTCGTGGCAAATGTCGCTGCGGCGAACTCCGATCATCTGCTGGAGACACGTGTACGCGGCAAGGCGGCGGAAGCGTTCATGAAGCCCCGGAAAGGAGGTTGGCTTCGGCGTGCGTTCACGGGGTCGGGTAAGTTTCGAAGCGGACGCAGTGTGGGTGACACACTGCCGGGGCTCGCCACCGCCGGTGCGATAGACGAAAGTGCTGACCATGGCATCGTGTTTACTGACAGTATGGCAAGCCGAGATAGTGTCAGCAGCGCAAGCAGGGAGAGGGATGAGGACAACCGCAAAGACAGCGCGGACAGCTCAGCGGAGAGGGCGACGCAGTCCAGTGGTGCTGGGAGTACATCAGCAGTCGCCAAGAGGAGGTGGTTCGCCCGTGGCCTATCGAAGTTGAGGAAGAAAAAGCATTCGAAGACTTCAGGTAAAGAGGTGAACGGAGCTCCGATCCCTGTGCCTCTCGGTCTGTATGTCGTTTCATATCCTTCACAGACGGAGCAGGCCGATAGGACAACACACGGTAGATACGAAGTAACGACAGAGTCTGTGCCGCCAGACGAGATGCTGGAGGCGCGAGTGGCGGACAGGGACACTCGTTGTGGGAGGACGTCGACGAGGGCGACTAGCCCTAAGTTGGAACGAGTGAGCAGTCGGGAACCTCTCGGGATGGCGAGCTCTGCTGCCGCCGTGTCGGGAAAACGTCGAGGTGACGGAGGTCAGATCGCAGAGGCTGGTTCACATGGCACTTCTGAGTTTCCAGGGCTGACTTCTCGGAATGTAATTGATAGCGAAACTGGCAAATCTAGACGAGTTGTTACAGACAGCGCACGCGTGACACAGACGGATGGGGATGACGACAGCCGCAGCAGTTCGGAAAAGCACATGCGCAGCTGGGGTGGTATCCGCTCTCTGGATGTAAAGGTTGTCCCTGGGCGGGTCACTGAAGTTTCGGGGGCTAAATCAGGGGAAGCAAGTGGCGGGCCGCAGAGCCGTGTTGACCGAGGACAAGAAGGAGATGGGGATATCCTGGCCGATCGATTGTCTAGGTCACTCGAGGACCGTCTCGCGCGACAAAGCAGCTCTGAACGTAAAAGGGGGACAGACGGATCGTCGTGCAGAGCTCCACAGGATATAGGGTGTCTCTCGGAAGAAGAATTACAATTGCAAGAAGGTTATCCATACAGATCAGGAGGATACGCGCTGAGTGGGCTGACTGATCAGGGGAGGAAATCACATCACGCAGATATGCATCAGAAAAGAAAAGATTTTGGTGCAGACGACGCACCCTTCTTGCCAACCACACCTTCGTGTGAAGGAGAGACGGGGGGACCGGTGATAGTGTCAACGGAGTAATGGATGAGGAAGCGGACTGTCGATCGAGCAGCGCGGAAAGAAGTAATGTCCGTACTCGCAGTTCTGCCCGGGATGGCGAAGTGGTGTGCGGAAGTGTCCAGGGTGACGCCGACCCGACTCTGCTCGCGACCGTGTATATGTTGTAGTTGTAGAGTCTGCAGCTATGGTCCCCTCACTGAAGTATGGACGGACCGGCTTGAACGCGCCTATTGAATTGCTCTCCAAACCGGGGGAATGCAGCCTGGCGTGGTGGCTGCGACAGGTGTCGCATTCAGTTGCTGAAACCAGTCACGGAGTGCCGTCGGTTGGTTTTGTCGAGGTTTAGAAAGTCGGGCAACTCGCGGTCCCGTCAAGGGGGGCACTGGAGTTGCGTGTGTTATTCCTTTTTGGACGGGAACGTGTGGAAGTGCATTTGTCGTCCGGATGTCACTTTAATGTTTCTACCACAACATCGTTTTCGCTGGTAAGGGAGAAATCAAAAACGGCGGAAGGAAGCTGGTTCATTTATCAGGTGTATCAACACGCATCTGCCCCGGTGAATGTCTCCTGTGCGACGCCCGGTTTAGTATTCTCCTTCCCTCGGAGTTCTGTTGCTCGGGCGTTCTTTTGTCTGGTATTTTTCTAGGACACGTGCGAGAGCCAGGTGCTGTTCTAGCAGTTCTGTTGAGAGGGGTGCACAAGAAGGTACAGTTTAAAGAGTAAACAAATCCTGATGGTCGTTGCAGCGTGGTCGCCTTGTCTCAGGCGAAGAGCGTCGGATCATGTGATTCGCTGTGCTTGGAAGAAGGACAGCCCTCCCCGGTTTTTTGCAAGAACGCGCAGGTGGTAAATCCCGAAAGTTTTTTGCAGAGACCGTTTGTTGTGGTTACAGCCGTCCACACTTGCACTATGCGGTATGCGAGATGGTGGACGACTAAAAACAGGCGTTCTTATTTTTTTGAGTACAACCCCGGAACAACAGTTCCTGCGTGTTTGTTATGGCGACCATTCCAGCCGATGCTTTGGGACTTCGGACTATCTTATGAAGGCAGGGGCTCAAAGGACGGCGGGTCAGTCGACCCAACGGGAGAGAGTAGGTCCACTTGGAGTAGCCGGTATCGGCGACCCGGTCGCATTTCAGTACTGATGTTCGTTCCCGAATGGGGTCCATGCAGTGTGTGAAGAGCCGCTGTAACTCGGTTTCACTGTCAGCTCATGGTTGCGCGGCGCAGTAAGGGGTAGGCCTCCTTTCAGCTTGTGCGGCTGTGGAGTTTTGCAAGGTGGGATAGCAGGGGGGGAGAAGTCCGCCTCATGGAAGCCCTGACCGAACAAGCAGACGTCACGTCCAGGCAGCAGTGGCATGTTGAAAGGAGCACGCGGCACACGGAAAATTATCGAGTTTATTTTTCTGTAACCATCGGAGAACAGATGCCGCGCCCACATGGTTAAACTTCATTTCTTGCCTGCCCTCGAGCCTCTTCCGTTTCGAATTTGGCATTTCAGTGGACACCGCGCGGAGGCAGACAAAGCAACCTGAGGTACAAGAACAGAGGCATGCTTTGGAGCCTGAGTCATTCCTGCACAACCCACTCGACGGAGACAGCGCGGCAGCGTTCTAGCAGATCAAGCTGAGGCTTTTCTGCTAAACGTCGTGTCCGAGTTGCAAGGCGAGATGTCTGCATGTACTCCAGGACAGCTGCGTGGGAGGCCGAGCAAGCGGACACCTGTTCTTCAAACGAAGGTCTCAATGCTGTTTGAGAAAACGCCGGTCCGAAGCCCTATCAGCTCGGACAGGTGGAGTGACACTCAGCAGCTGGCTGTGGTTCCGGGGAGCCGCAGGTGTCATCGCTCGTGAAGCGCGGTGAACACTGCGTGTCGTTGCGGCAGGTGGGCCGGTTGTATGACCTTCGAGGTGTCGGCTTTCATGCGGAACGCCAAGGCGAGTCTATTCCTTGGATATTTTCCCTTTCCACGGTTTGCATGCGTGCACTGGCTTCCACCTAGACAGAGACGGGGATGTGTACGCGTGTAGCGCTCCGTGTGGCCATGTCCGGGCAAGGGTTCAGCAGAGGAAAGAGATCGGGTTATTCTGCGGACCTCCGATACTCTACGTGGTAACACGTCTGTTGTACGTACAACGTTCACGTCATTGACAACAACTTCGCGCAGCTATTCCGGTAGCGGCGCGAAGAGTGTAGGGGTTGTTTGCTCTCATTTGAATTCTGCGTAACCATCGAGGTTCTGGGGAGACAGCCATTGAGGGCCGTGTGCAGATCGGAGTGTTCGCCGGGCGCGCGGCATCGTCAGTCGGTATACGCACCGATAAGTTTCACATCGTTTACATCTCCACAGAATAGCTTCTGTTCAAACAGTGTGTTGCTGTCACTGCGCGAGCAAGTGCGCCGAAACTTCGGAAATGACGTGGTTCTTCGACGGCAGGCCCGGAATCTGGATTTTGTCGGGACATCGCTTGTTATTTTCTAGCCCCTGCACTATACAGCACGGAACAGACTGCAGGGAATGGCGGCGAGCTGCGTCGTGAATGATTCTGCCACAGATATCTTTCATGAGGAAGGCTGTTGTTTACACAATAGAGACCACGCGGATGGGAGGAAGCAGACGGTACGGACGCTGACAGCTGTGGCCGCCGCAGTGCTAAGGTTCCCTTGAGACTGTGAAGGGACGGATCGTATAGAGCACTGCGCAATCGAACTCAGCTGCCGTCTGCCTGTCTAGGCTGGAACCGCACGGTGATGCCGGGTGCAGACGGGAGAGCCCCGGCATGATTGCTTAGCAATTATTGCACTACTGAAGGAGAGCTGCGTTCGCGGTGATATCTGGGAAGCGTTCTCTCCACGATTTGCTTTTTTTCTTCTTCCAGCGCTTGGGTAAAAACATTCTCATGCAGTGCGAAGTATTGCAGACGCTTCTCAGCGTCTCTCCGAATGCTCCCCCAATAAGTCTTTTCTAGATGCGGAAGTGGAAGTTCCACTGCGTACCACGGTCGGGTGTCCTCGACTGAGATCTCATCGTGCTCTTTGGCACCCTAAAACAGTTCAATAAAGGTGCTTTTCGATCTGAATGGTCTGCCAGCGAAGGTGAGGTTTACAGGGCCGCGGCCTTAACTCGCGTAGCCTGCGGACTCGCGCCGATTACCAGCCCGTCACCGGAAAATTTGTGTGTGATTTTTATCACACGAAACCGTCTCTTTCTTCTTGTGTGCGGCGCGCTTCCCGGGGACGACATATTGTCGCAGAGTAGCACGTTCGTTGTACCAAGAGCCCACCGAGTGAAGCCCCAATGTGCATGCTTCTTTTTTTTTTTCACCCAATCGATTTCGTTGCATCTCGTGTATTACTCCTCTTTCGACTGACACGGCTGCTAGCGACCCTTGCCGCGAGGTGACAGAGTGCGCTCCTGGCCATGTCGTAGTGATCGGCTCGTTGAGAAGGTCGATATCTCACCGCAGCGTCTGTTCGTCTCGGTATGCTTCTCTAGACCTCTGGCTCCACAGCCCCGGGTTCACTCGAATATTGTGGCTAGCGAACGCTGGTTCTCTACACATGACAACTCACCCAGTGTCTGACACGAAGCGTTCTCGGCTTTTCTTCGCGCTTCTGCTTTCTTGAGCAATCGGATCTCTTCTAAACGCTCCCACTAGTCTTCTGCGTTTTCGAGAGATGACTGACTGATGATCCCTCCGGGTCCCTGCATACTGTCAGTGGCAATGCAACGGGCCCGTGTAGTAAGAATAGTGATAGTGTGCCCGGATGACACGCTGGTTCAGCAGTCAGGTGTCAGACGTTGGGACGCTACGGGAAGCTCCAGGTAAATACTGTCGTTACAAGTTCTAATCAGATGGAGACAATGGCGGTATTTACTGGGCAGGCGTCCTCCTTCTTGGGGTGGCATTGTCTAGCAATGGCTTCTTGACTTTCCAAGTCTGCGTTTCGGCCATTGTGGGCAGCAGCAACAAAGCAGGCATCGTGTTTCACCGCCACCAATATTTCACAGCCCTTCCGAAAGCCTCTGGCAGAATCACCTGACGGCCCACTATCAAGTCCAGGATACGCTTGATTTTTTTGTTTTGACTTTTCATCCAAGGCAGCAGCGGTTATTCGCTTCTACCAACAGAGAAGACCAGCGCACAGCGGGCGTTACATTCTCGCGGACTACGGGACAAGTATGCAATCTTAATGGACCATCACGGTGCATGTTCGTGAGTGAAGTCTGTAGACAACTCGCGCACATCATCGGCGCTCTTCTGTTGTGCGCCTGGAATGCCTTGGAGTACCTCGGTGCCCGGGAGCACCGCAACTCTGTTCCTGTTATTGCAAGGCGTATATGCAGCGGTCGTGGCCATGCGTCCGTTGATCAGGAGTGCCCAGGAGACGAGGATGGCCGACGTGGGCGGCGGTTGTGTTCACCTGGGCGTCGGGGTCTCGGTGCACAGACTGGTGGGAGGCAAGGCGTCTTTATCAGAGAAAGTGTAACCATCGAGCGACTCCCGCAGATCTTGCCATGACAATTATCTGTCCGTCTCTGACTGGGTTTACTTCTCCGCCCGTGGGTACTGGTATGTCTCCAGACATATTCCCAGAGCCCCCTGACAGGACGTCTCAACAATAAGACATCTTTCCCCTCCTATAGGCGGGAAAATGGCAACGACCATTACTAGCGCTACTGGTAGCTCTTGAAGAACCGGGCTACCAAGAACGAACAACGGGGCTACAGCGTTTGAATCCTCGTTACTAACAGACACCTCTGCGAATCCTCTCCGAGGGTGGACTGCGATGTGAAAGATCCTTTAAAAGCGATCTCCGTCAGTGGCACAGCTCCTCACCGCAGCGCTTGCCATGTACAGTGGACCTGCTGGCTCCAACAGTCGCGGGGGCTGCCGGGTTTGTGACTGAGGACGGCACAGGCTTCGATTATGCAGACGACGCTGGCTTGGGGAACTCATCTCTGTCTTCAGTTTGTAGTGGCAGCTGCTGTGGAGGCAGCTGCTCGCTTCGTTGCCACGCTAATATTCATTGCTCGGGGTTTGCTCAAAGGCGAGTTCATTTCAAAGTCATTTCTATCCACCGTTTTTCAGACTGTTTGAACACGGCGTCAACGGGTAACCCGCCGCGCCACTTTGCTTGCTCCGTGCCCAGCAAAGTGCATTTCTCGGGACGGCGACCGTAATGTCGATCCAGATCCAAAAGCCCGTCTGCGTGGGCGTCTAGCGCCGAGGACCACACTCTGTTCATGAGGGTGATGATGGGGGTCCTACACAAGTTCCAGGTAGCGCTGCCATTCCTCTGGTTTAAATCTTCATCCGTGTCCACGACCCACTTGCGTGGTTCGCTTTATGTCCGGTGTTTGGCGGGTGGTCACGGATGTCACGTGTCTTTGAGGAACGCTAGTACCTAACGCTAGCTTTGCTGGGCTCTGCGGCTGACCATCGGCAGGGGATATTCCGCGGATCAGAATGGTATTGACCTTCACAGTTAGCGGTGCGTCATGGCGAAGGTCCGGCCAGGAGCGTCGAGCGCTGCCGCAGGGAACATCCTCAGCGGCCGAGCACGTTGGAATTGCAAGCCCCGGCTGACGCCACTGGCAGATCTGTCGTGTCTTTTTGGCTCACATCTTTACTTCTTCGTCTTCTCATTCTTTTGTATGTTCACCTCACTCTAGAGGGACTTCCCCTTTTCTCTACTCCAGAGTCCAACTCTTCCAAGCCCGGTGTGACTTTGTCTCCCCGTACCACAGTCCGTTCGTCCACCCGCGGCGCTTGCGGGTGGGTGGCCATGTCGTCGGTGGCTGTCAGCCAGTGTTATGGTCCGGTTGTAGCTGTTTCGAAGCTACTTCTTTTACATTTCCTGTTTTTTCTCCTGTTTGTGTGTCGTTGCTATTCAAGCACACGGAGCACGGAAAATTCCTGGGAGATTTGATGCTGTCAACAGAAAAGACGTGGACGGTCGCGTGTCGGAGAGCCGTGCGCCCCCGAGTAGGACACGGAGCACAGTCCACCGGAGGCCACACAGCTCCCTGCCAGTCCGCCAGCTAAAAGTTTCACGCCACCGGTCCACGAGCCTGCGGGATTTCAGAAGCTTTCTCCCGCGTAGATTCTGCATTTTTCACTTGTTTGCCTTCAGCTGCCAAGACAATCTATCACTTTCGTTTCCCTCCAGACAGTCTTCTTCCGTGACGATTGTGTCATACTTGTTGGAAGGCAAGTCCTGTTGCATCGGCACTTTTCCAGCGTCCTCCCAGGTTGTTGCCTCAGCAGAAGGTTTCCAGTCGTTCTGGTTACGGCCATTCCGTCCTTTTTCTTCATTCTACGGAAAGCCAGTTTCCTGGATTCTCTACAGGCAGCAACTGAGCTGACAATTTTAGCACTTCGCCTGAGTCAAGCAGCTTTCTCCCCCACTCGGTTTTTTTCCTAGGTAGCTTTTTCCCCCCAGCTTTTCTTCCCTTTCTTCTGTTCCACTCTCTCCTTTCCACAAATCGCGCAATAACTGGCTTTCACATTAGGCTGTAAATACGCGAGGATAGACACCGGGGTATGCTACTGTCGAATTATTTTTGTTGGGGGTGTAAATGCAACTCCACTTCCGGTGATACTTTCATTCATCTTGTGCGCCTTGCCGTGAAGTTCCGTACTTTCCTCCTTTAAATCTACTGCGCCTGTAAAATGACAACGAGCGGCGCTGCTGAGTCTGGGACGGGTCCCCGACCCGCTCGTCCGCTGGCTGTTGCTAGAGCGGCACTGGAGCAGTTGAAGACATGCAACGGTAGTCCAGCAGGGAGCCGTCTTCCGCCGGGCTTAGCCTTGAAGCCAAACCATGTTGAGAGTGCGGACAGGTCTGCCCGCGTACCGCCTGATGGGACATACGCTGGTGATTCAGCCAAAAGCGGGGATGGTGGCCACAACGACAGACTGGGTGACTCCGTGCTTCTGCGCCAACAGGGTGAAACTCGCCTAAGCAGCAACAATACTACCGCCGCTCCGTGCTACGTGAAGATGCTCATCAGCAACCAGCTTGCTGGAATGGTCATCGGGAACACAGGCAACGAAATCAAACACCTCAAACAGAGCACTGGCGCGAAAATTGTAAGTACCCCACTCTCAGTACCAGTCTGATTGTGATGGATGCACGGGCTCTGTTTAGTGTCGCAGACTTGATTCGCGTCCTGTGGCTCTCTCTTGTCGCTTCTATCGCTGTTTTCTTCTTCGGCACACTCCTTGTTTTACTGTGTTGATATGTCTAGCGGGCTGTTTAGTAGTTACTTTGATTATCTCCACCTGCTCAGCGTATATATCCGAACCGCCGTCGGCGACAGCGAGTTCGTGATCCTGTTACGCGCTGTTTGTGTTATGCGCGGCGATCTTCTCAGGTCCTTTCCCCCCACGGCATGTATTTCCCTGGAACGACGGAACGTTTGGTCGCAGCGGAAGGCACAGAACGCGCAGTGTTTCAGGTGATCGACTGGATAATTGACCGCATGCACGAACTGAATGAAGCAGTTGCGTCGTCGGCAGTTGTTGACAATTCTCTGCAGACCCTCCGAAATGGTCGAACGAAGAGCACCGCAAGTCTCCCCGCTTTGTCTCGCTCTTTGATTTGCAAGATCTGCGTGCCCCGCGCTGTTATCGGGAGTCTGATCGGCAAAAACGGGGGGTACATACAGTCAGTCCGTATCGCGACCGAGGCCAACATCAACATTTCTCCCCTCTTCGTCACGGCAGACGAGGCATGTGCCGAACGCATTGTCACAGTCGAATCTGCACGTAAGCAGAGTCTGCGTACAGCTGTGTTCACGCTTGCCAGGAAAATCAACACGCATCCCGAAAAGGCGACGTGCAAACACGTGTGCTACTATCGCAAGCTGAATTTCGAGTCGTCCCATCTGGTGGCCGTGAACAATAAAAAGGACAATCGCAATGTCGCCGTACAGAACAGTCCAGGCGCCCAGCAGCAGAATTACTTGGACCACCAGCCGAGCTCCGATGCGGCTAGCCATAGCAGCAATGAGGAAGCGGACGTCTTCTCCGTCACTTCTCGCTTCGGCACCACGACGACGCCTAAGGGGTCGCGGAGCTCTCTCTCAAGAATCGGTGGGGCGCCCGATGGCTTCGCTGCTTTCGAAGAATTCTCATTGAAGCTGTCACGCGTCCAGCAAAAACCGGCGCCTGTGCTGCCTTCTCTGGTGTCGGCAGCAGAGACTTTGAAGCAACTAAGCCACGGGGGCCACGTTCAGGATGCATCAACAGCTGTAGACAGTGGCAGCGACCAGGGCGCGTCCTCTCCTGGTACCACTCGGGAACACCTGAGGAGAGAATTCTTTGACGGATGCGCTCGGCCTACGGATCAGACCGTCGACAGCCGTGCTGCGCGGCTGACGGGGAGCTTGGCAAGCACTTTACAAGCTGTGACTGATAGGCAGCAGTGCCTCGGTGCGGGCAAGAAACACAGCGACGGTCAACGGGTTGACGACTCCACAACACAGCCAGACGCATCGGATGATGAAAACCTCTACGCATCTCACGAGTCTCTTTCAACAGTGTGCACCACGGCACCCGGGAGCATGGCACAGCTGGCAAGTATCCTTCAGAGCATACAAGAAGAGTCGAACCAGCAACAGGTGAATTACGCGGAGACTGGAAGTAGCAAGGGGTCCAAGGGATTGGACGCAAGCGCTCCTGAGTTTTTCCCACTTCGCTGCAGAACGGAGGAAGTGCTGGGCGGGACGAGAAAAATGTTTGTCAACGTAATCCCACCTTCCGGAGAAGACCGATGCACACTGCAGGTGCCGACAAATGCCCGTGCAGATAGCGTGATAACCCGAGTCCACAACGGACTCCAAGGCTCTGGCTCAGGGCACATAACATCGGCACAATCACCGCAGCAGACAAAGCCAGTGGACACGCAGTCGCTGACGTCCAGCGCCGCTGCTGGAAGGGCGGTCACCGTGGCATCTGCAACGACAGCACAAACTCGTTCTGGTCTGGGTCTTCTCGACGAGGGAGTTCTTGTGTTTATGAAGATATGGACCGTGGCTCTCGTGTGTGGCGTGCTGCTAGCTGTCATTGGAAAGCTTCTGCTCAGCTGGTAGGGAGCCAGGGCTGCGCACTGCCCTCGGGCAACTATTTTGCCCGGCCAAGCAAACAAAGCTATTTTGTGTTCGCCGAGGTCTTTTCCCGGACGGTTCGAGGGGACGCGGGCTGTGTTCCGTCTTGGTCCTTTTATTTCAAGGCCTGCTATCGGGAAGGAGGGGGTTTCATGGATTCCGGATGCACCATTGAAGTTTGGTGGTATCCTCATTCACGTGGGCAGGGGCCAGTGGTCAGGTGCACAGTGGTGGGCACGTCAGGTGCGCGGGTGTCACTTTTCTGATCCAGTGACAGTCAGGAAGCGCAAGATGTGACGGACTTGCTTTCCACTCTGTGGGCCGTCCGGGTGACGATGCTTTGATCGGTTTTACAGATCGTTGGACTCGCGGCGCATAAGCAGCGACGGAGAGAGGCTCGTAGAATACATGCAAGAGAATTCGTGTGCAGTATAGACTGACCGAAAGTGGATCACTCACCGTGACTCCGTCCTCATGTCCACGAGGTGTTCTATGCGTATTGCGCGCCTCGCGAACATACTGGGGGCCGAAGCTTGTCACATGGATGGGTTTTATTTTATGCTTGAATATTTTTTCTGAATAAATCGTGTTGCCCGTGTGATTGACGAAAACCTATCGTGGTTCGGTTCTGTAGATGTGTTACCGCCTGCGGCGGTTTTGGCGCACTTTTTCCCGGACAGATTGTCATGGGCTTGAATGTGTTATCGCGTAAAGGATGGGTAATTCGGAGCAGAGTCTTGTTTTCACTTGCGAATTGGACAGCCACAGCGGAGTAGAGGTAATGCAGGTAGACAAAAGAATACAAATCAAGACTTTCCCACTGATTCGGCGGTTGGCGAGCTTGGCAGAAGAACAACGCGTCGATCAAAATAGGAAGTGTGACGTGGCCTAGCCCACGAACGTGCCTAGTTGCAGGTGGGCAAAGCTGAGCGCCTGCTTGTACTTTCTCTCTTCTGAGTAGCAGAATGCACTGTAGATGGGAGGCCCGCTCCCTTTGCCACATTGCGCTTCGCTGTCACATGCTTCGTGCACGTGGCCGCGGGGATATCGGACTCGCTGCTCGACTGCGGCGCGAAAGGAGTGGGATTCTCCGTCTCGTGTTTGCAGGCTTCCTCGGCCATTGAAGGAGCACTGTCGGACTTCCGAATGTGAGGTCCGATGTGCTGGTAACAATGCATTCACGCGGAGCGCAATCATCTGTCTTCTAAACAATTTGAGTGGTTTGTCCGGCTGGGACATGGACACAAGTCCCAAGGTTGATGGCTGGGCGATCGGCTGTGGCCGCATGCGGCAAAAGGTGAAGCTCCCACGGGAGGATGCATTCGTTATGCAAGCTCGCCTGTAGTTCTGAGATTTTCCCACCAGCCTCCCCTTCCTGCTGGAGTCGAGGTACCCCCGTAACAAGCGACTGCATCCCGACCATCCGTCACCTGTGTCCTATCCTCTCGCAGGTGTTGGCTTCTTGGATAGCCTTACGTAATTTGTTTGCGCTTTGTGCCCTGGACAGTGGAGCCGCTGTGTATCCACTTGTTGACTGGTGCCTCTCTGCCGCAGAGAAAGGTCGGCATGAAAGGCGTGTAATTCGTCATGCACTGACATCGCGCAGGTCTGCCGTGGGTTGCAGAACTGGTTCACCTAATCTCAATTGTCAGTTTCAGATTGTAGACTCGACTGGTTCTTTTCAAAATAAACGCTATGGGACACCATCAGGGACTGACGCAAAGCGTTTCTGAATCCTCTTTTTAATCTCTTGTGCCGTTCGCATCTGTATGTATGTGAGACCGCTTTTGCACCAACCGTGATCCCACAAAGCTGCTATACCGAGACAGAGGCATCCCTGAGTCAAAGGGAAAATTCTCAACTCACCGCCGCCGGGGCCTGTGACGTTCCTGAATGGAAGGCCGTGCAGCCAGAGCTGACGCCTTCGCCAAGTGTTGTTTACCCGGCCCTTCTGAGCTTCACACCGACTCCTGCGGCGGTTCCTTTGTTTTGTCGTCTGCTTCTCTGATGGATGACACATTCGCTAGTTCCAGTCCAGAAGCCCCCTCGGCTTTAGAGTGGATGGTAAGCGTCAGACGAGGGAAGCATTCTATCTGCCCGCTGTACTCGGTGGACCCCGCGCCAACACAAGGCTCGAGACAGGCAGTGCGCCGGCCCTCATGCAAAAAACTGCAGCTAGTAGAAAGTGCTTCGCCGCAGTCCACACGGAATAGCTCGGCGCCAAGGACACGGAGGGGAAACGCAGCCGAGAAACGGCGAAGACAGAACAGTACCGGGACAGCAACCGACTCACGGGGACAGCCACCAAAACATCCTCCCCCGGCCAAAGACCAGACTGTGCGCCGAGCGTTTCCCGGCCTGCCTGACCCCCCCCGGAAACCACCTACTAACGGAGCGTGCGTTAAGA
>NW_027154394.1:57680-68311 GCF_002600585.1 Cystoisospora suis
CGTCGGTTCGGCTTGTAGTGGAGGCCGGAGACGGCTGAGTACTTTCCACTTGGGAGGCAGCAGTCTCGGTAAGGATTTGGACGCAGTGGAACTGAGCAACTGGAGACGTAGGAATCTGAAACTCTTGGAGGAACTTCTTCAGCAGCAGCCTTCAACGGTTGCTGATTCGCTGCACAGGACATACAGCTTCGCTTTGCCACCCCTTCCTGCTTCAGTGTCGGCTCACCTCAACAAGCAAACCGGAGAGCTTCTCGACGTCCCTCCGTCTCAGAACATCTTTCCCACGCTCAGTCGACGTGGCGTCTCCACAGATTCACCATCTTCTTGCTCGGTCCCAAGTGCGGACGCTACGAGAGAGATGTGTCTCTGCGAGGTTGCTTTAACGTCATCCACGACGGCAGGAACTGCATCCTCCCGGCAATCATCCTCCCCAGCCGTCTCTCCGGAGGCTTTCCCACAACCCTCGCTCGCGTCACTAGTCAAGTTTACTGGACGAGCTACTAGGCTGGAGAGCAAGCACCGGCTGTACAAGGGCACCTCAGCTATCCTTGGCCACGGTTTCTCTGGTAAGGCACGTTACGCAGTGCGAGGAGCCGTAAACAGCCCGCCGCTCATTGTATGGAACAGCCCAGTTGTAGCGACGTGTTAGCTGTGGGGCAGAGAGTTACTCCGGTACTCCGTACTTTTCTGCAGGTGACGTGAAGATTTACAAACACCGGCACACGAGAGAAACTTTTGCTCTGAAGACTGTTCTCGACAGCCAAGAACGCGATAAGAGGAGAAGCCGTTTCTGCTTGCGGCGATCGTCTAGACTAGCAGTACAGATCGACGGTCGAGGAAAGAATTCTGTGCACCGCCAACAGCTGCTTGGCGGATCGTACGCGAAGGCAGCTAAAGCAGCAGCCGAAGCGAATGGAGTACAACCGGGGCAGTTCCACAAGCTGGGCACATTCGTCCCGGCGGCATCGAGTCCCACTGACGAGGACATGCGCAGAGACCTACTGGCTATCATGGGAGAGGGAGTCTACGCTTTCTTATGCGTAGACCATCCTTGTATCGTAAAGCTACTAGAGCTCGTGGAGGATGAGGAGGGCGTTCATCTCATCATGCCTGTTTGCACTGGGAGGTCCTTGTCGCGGGAGGCGATCCGACGGTGCTTGCCCGGAATTGACCACAGCCTACTGCCGTCCACGACAAAACTGAAAGACAGAACGCTAGTATGCACGGTACAGGAAAGTAGAATGCTCGAAGAATGGCACAGCCGAACCTGGGAGCGCGCTACAAAAAAATTTGCTTGGCAGATGCTCAAGGTAAGACACCCGGCGCTGCTTGCCCGGACTGGACCAGAGCTGCCTGCTGTCTCTGTCGATGATAACGGAAAAACGCAAGGCCGTTTTGCAGAGCGGAGGAGAGGTTTCTCGACGAATGGCGCAGTCAGATCTGCCTTTTTGAACGTTCTGTTTGTACTGTGACGCGAGTAGCTAGTTGTATGCGTGTCCACGTGCACGCGCATGCATCTAGAGAAGGCAAAGCCGACCATCGAAGACAAAGGGGGTCCCAACTACGCTCTGGTAAAGTTCCGCGGCCTTCTCAGCATAACAAACTCCAGGTGGTCGCTGTGTCCATTATTGCAATGCTACGAGCATCCATCAGTCCAACCGTACAAGCATACATGCAAGCATACACATACAGACGCCAGCTGTGCACATTCGCCTACGGCAATACAGCCTCGATAGTGTAAACAGTTTGGGGAAAGAGGATAACGCTGATGAAAGTTTCATCAGTGAGGGGTGAAGTCAGGTGGGCAACAAGTGGGTGACTCGAGATTCGAATCTAGTCATTAGCCGTATACCTACGCAGGCTTCATGTATCGGCTGCTGTTGTGAGCAGAATGTAGTCAACCGGCTGCTAGTCGCTTTCAGAGCCGGGGGGGGATGTATAAACGATCTGAACTTCGCAGTTTGAGGAAGCTCCATCAAGCACAGGCACCGCAGTAATCCGTGATGCGTACTGGTAGTATCCTAGGAAGGTAACCGCGGGTAGGTCGTCTTGTCCGTGGAGATTTCCACTGAGCGTGAGAACTCGGTGACGTGGTCAGGCCGAGCAGAAAGTCTTCAGTGATACGAAAATTTTCCTCTCCCGATGTTTACGGAGGTGGGTTCCATCGCCTATACGGTTGCGCCAGGTTGTTATATTCCTTCAAGGACGTCAGGAGCAGATATTCGACTCTGAGGAACTTCTTAGGGTATGTCGCCATAGCGGTCGCCGCACGAGCAGCTGAGGAAAAGTAAAGGCGAGCAAGCACCACTTGACCTGAACTGAACTGCCGCAGTTTGTTCTTGGGAAGTTAACTCGTTCCCACGCAGTCAATGCGCTGCTCAACTGTTAGGCGCTCAAGCACTTGCACACCCACGGCATCGTCCATCGAGATGTAAAAGCCGAGAACTTCATGCTCAGAGAGTCATCAAGTGCCAGGCTGGTGGTGAGCAAGCTCGCAAGTTGCGAGATACACCCGTGCGTTGCAAGAGAAGCAGTTAGCGACGTGACGGGCCCATTCAGTCACCAGTACGAGATGAAACCCTTGCCTCACTCTGCCGGCCAGCCACTGCGAAGCCTCTCAAGCAATTCTGTCTAGGCACCGCGAGGCTGTGTTTACGTAACAAAAAACTGTAGGCACCAAGTGGTCGGAGGGTCGTCATCGGTCGGTCTATCCGACCGTACAAAGTCCTTTCACGGAAAACGCGCCGCGAATATACAGCAAGCGCCTCTGCTGTGCGTTTCCGTGAAGGAGCGAGAATGTAACACAAACGTAACTTCAGTCATACAGGAAAATCCCCGCCCCCAAACGTCCGTGGAGCTAGACAGATCCGCGGGGCGATCCGTGTCTGTCGGCTGGCAACATCCCTCAAATATCATGCTTTCTATGCGTTCCCGACACCTGTAATCAGCTGATCGACTTCGGCTTCTCGATCTTTACGGCAACGGACGATATAAATAACAGGCGCGCTTTGCTGCCTTCGGGAGACATGGAGACATGGAGTGGACAGCCTCACTCGACAGGGAGCACCGGTACCTGCAAGGGTGCTGAGAAGACGGGGCCATGCCGATTTTCCCGTCTGCCCTCCCCAGACGAGAACGGCGGCCGTGAGCGCTGCTTCAGCGGAAGCACCGATCTTGCCGAGGCGTTTCTCTTGTCGTGCTTGACGCGGGAGAGCTGGCGAGGCCCAAGCCCCGTGATCGACCGGCGAGTTGTTGGGACTCCCGGTCTCCACCCGCCTGAGGTCTTGGCTGAGTCAACCTACAGTCCGGGTAACTGACAGTAGCAGGCAAACTGTAGCCACATCGGAGTGTCTCCTACGGCCGTAAGAAAGACCGCGATAAACTGCACTAAACCGTGAAGTTTCTGTGTCTGAGCGGAACCCCCAGTAAACTCGGCACCCTACCCTGATCGGAGCGCACCTGCAGTGACCCCGGCTGAAACAAGTTTTTTCCCGTCGCAGAGCGCGCTGGCTGGCGTCAACGGAACTTCTTTCTACCGTGGAGGTGGCCTCTGGTCTCAGCATGTCCGTCCATTATGACTTTCTTGTCCGCTCTGCTTGTGCAGCCACGGACATGTGGGGACTCGGACTTGTGCTCCACGCTTTGTTGACGGGGTCCGTCATGCCCGCTCTTGCTGGCGGAGGTCGCCTGCTACTCGACGACAGCCATAGTCGGTAAGACTGTAGGCTACTCACGGAGGCTTCAATGACTCGCGCTAGGTTGCCGGTGTATCATGCAGAAACGCCCGTACACGCTCCTGCCGGCAACCGCCCAACTTCGTCTGAAGCACTGTGCCGCACTTTGTTTTTACTCAAAAGATCGGACAAGCATGTTGAGGTGTTGCCGACATTGTTCTAGCCTCCAGCCGAACGCCCGCGTATACTCCGACTGGCAGCTAGCTCTGCTGCAGGCTGGCCACCGCCACTTCGCCTGCACTGGTCAAAGCACGGAGGAGCTTTGCGGCGGAGTGTGAGTTTGAAGATGTGTAGGCTACTGAACGTAGAAATGATGCTCCTTGGCCCTCACACGCTATTGCGGCATCCCGCTGAATCGCGAAGCATGGCCAGCGTCGCCCTTTCAGTCGCGCTTAGGACTCATCTAAGGCTACGGATTCTGGAGCGTTTTTCTTCCAGTGTCCTTGATGTCGCGGTCCCTCAGTCTTCTTAGCGTCGAAGGTCGGGACTTCCTTGAACGGTGTTTACGCCGAAGACAAGCGTCCAGGATGACAGCAGTGGAAGCGCTGGATCATCCCTGGCTGCAAGAGGAGAGGAGTGAAGAGGAAGGAAGAATCGCACAGCTGGTCGCGCGAGCGAAGGAGAACGACTCTCGCGTCATGAGAATGATTGCTAATCTTCGGAGGTACGGAACTCGACACCAGATGCTGTCGTACATGACCGGGGTGACCCCCGACGAGTGCTCAGGACCAAACTTGTAATGGTTCTTCTTATCCAGCGCGTCCGGGAACCCGTGCCGGCATCGCAGTCGGACAGGGTGCTAGCTGCTTTTTTATCAACCACTGAGAAGATGGGGGACCGTGGCACTTTCAGGGTTCCTTCCGAGCAGCGGGACGTGACGAGTGCACATGCGAATCTCCCTGGTCCTGCGACGCCGTTCCCCCTCCTTCACTGACTTGGCAGAATGGCGGATGATCTGGTAGACATTTACTCAATACAAATACCACCTGTGCTTCGCGGCGGGCCCCTGTCCCTGCAACCCAACGGCAAGTCGCGGCAGCGGGGGGTGTCTCTTCTAACGCCCCAATATCTTCGTTCCGCGTTCTGGACTTTCTATCTTTCGGCCAACAGCCTCAGTGCAGTTGTAGTAGACGAAAGCTGCTGCTGCAGCAGAGTTGGTAAGATCCCTCGTTATTTTGCGGTGTGCAGGTTTCCAGTGGCGCCGCTTTTCCATCGCCTGTTCTACCTTTTACTTGCCTACGCGTTGCCTGCATCGGAAATATGCGACGAGCTGGAAACTCTCTTTTACGCGCTGGACCGATCAAGTGAGACTGCCTTGGCTCCGGGCATAGCTACAGATAAACTCCTGGTGACGGCACACTGGCTTCCTGCTTCTTTGCTTTCGCGGTGTGAGCGTCGACGAGGAGCCATTCAAATACTTTTAGTCCGCTGGGGAACTCCTCCAGCACTCTTCGAAAAGCTAAGGACAGACAAGAAAAGCAACCGCCTTTAGCCTTTGTTTTTTCGCATGCGTCCTTAGTTTTCCTGCGCAGCACCGGAGCGATTCAGCTGGGTTACTGCCGATTTCCGCAGGACAGCCCCAGGTCTCTCCTGCGGGGTATCCACAGACATAAGCGGCTAGGCACGTTTATAATCGTAGAGGTGTTCTTTTGTCCGGTGCGTCTGGGGTGTCCTCCCGGGTTAGCTTCTGCAGTTTCACGTGTTTATAACACTTTTTAAAATAGAACTCTCTTGGAATTTGAGGATCGATATGACCCGGCGGTGAGGCCCTGAACGGGTCATTTGTCCGGTGTGAAGAGGCCCTGACGTTACGGCTTTCTGCGTGTTGACCAGAGAGAGGCATGATCTTCTACGACGACTTTTTGACGGGACTGCGCAGTCTAGACGTTGCAATCGACGAGACCGAGGCTTTTGAGATCTTTACCTCCATGTACACTTCAACTCGGACAGTGTATAGCTCGTCGGGATGCTGTCTCCACCAGGCTGTGCAGGCTTTGGAGTTTACTCCTTTCATCGCAGGTGCTATCGACAAAGAATCTCTCCTTCACGCGGTACGAAGTGACTGTTGCGAGAGACCGTAGAGCACGCACATGCCGGCGAGGATACCCGTCCTATACTACATGCAGGACCGAGCCTGTTTGCATTACGCGACCGCCACGATTCAGCATGAGTGGGGACTTCACCGGCCCCGTCCCTGCAACCAGGCTATCTGACGCATTCCGCGTGTTGTGTTTGACCCGGATTGCGAAAGGCATCCACAGGTGTCGTGGCAATAGCGGCTCGATGAGCCCTGTCCGCATTTTATTCAAGAGGGATAACTTGAGCGTGAGACACTTTCTTCGGTATCCGGCTCGCGTCAACCCACGCCGGCTCACGGCACACTGCCGATGCATCACGCATAGCCTCGTCTGGCATGTGTGACACGGTAGGGGCACTGGCAGGTGCACACTTCGTTTACAGGCCTACCGGTGAGCTGCTCGTGCAGGAAACGGTCAGCCGAAATCCGGAGAGCACCAGGAAAGAAGGCTTCGCAGTCTACTGTGCATCAGAACCTTTCATCGAACAAGGCCGCTCATGCGCTGTCTCTTGTTGCAGAATTCTCTCAAGCGTCTGTTCTCTAGAATGGACCTGGAGGGAACGGGCCGCGTAGGGGCGCAGCAGATCATTGGTCTCCTCGGTGCGGGCGCCGGGGTAAGTGGGACAGCAAGAGATCGCTGCCTCGAGAAAGCTCGGCTGACAAGACAAACTGCGAGTTGGACAGACAAGGGAATAGTGCCCTTCGTCCAATGTATAAGTGGTCTCTTCCTCCCGCAGCTGGCTTCGCAAGGAGAGCCCTAGCCCGTGTAGCACCGATGAGGTCTTTACTCGAAACGCTTCCAGTCTGCATGAGTAGCGGAGCTACCCGCTCTACCTCGTGCCAGGCGTGCCTGACTCCGGGAACAGAGGACATGCCCACGCGCGCATAGGTTCTGAAAACCGGAGTCTGTCCTCTGCCTCTGTATCCATAACTGCTTCAGAAGTTACGTGAGGAGCTACGGGGGTACTTCGTGGACGTCGGTATGGAGGAAGATGGTTCTTTTACATTCGAGGAACTTGCAACTGCAATATCCGTAAGCCCGCTGATCAAGGAGCGTCACGCACTTCGTTTAGAAATGTGCGGATGTTATGAGGAGTACTGATGTCCGACCTAACGTGACGGACAAGCGTCGCCCCCCGAAGATACTTCGGCACGCACCTAGCAGATCTGATCGGAGGGGCACCTTCATCTGTTGGAGTAGCGAAACCGCGTGGTCTTCAGAGTCGCGTTTGTCCAGGGTTCGCACTTGTTTTTTGAGTGTCCCTACTGAGACTGCTTCAATACCTCTTCCATGAAGAGACCCCGGAGACTCTGTATTTGTGTCTGTCATGCCTTTCTCCCCCGGCTGTTCTTTGCGCAGCTCGCGTTCAGTTTCCAGTACGCATTTTAGGGGTTTTTTTACACCTAGATGTCGGGGAGCACGTCGCCCAGACTTTTGTCTCACGCCCAGCCATACAAAGCAGGCTCTTCACCTCATGCGTCATTCTTGCGTGAGACCTATGCTGTCATCAGCTCCCACTGACGGTTGATATGCGGGGGTGTGTGTCTATCACGGCTGATCAAGTATAACTGATTTGCACGTGGCCAGTCACGAGCAGCAGTGACCGGATGTCTCATTCCACCTAAATCGGCCAACCGCTCTTTTTGTAGTGGGTGAGGTTCTTTAGGCGGCGTTCGCCTGACTGCGAGTGTTTCCCAATGTACAACAGAGAGAGAAGGGCCTCGAGGCTCTATTTTCCCGAACCGGTCTCGCCCACCAGCACGCACTACTTTCCCCGCAGGCCGCTCAATTTACGTCGAAGGTCAATAAGGTAAGAAACCTTACACTTCGGACAAGCTCAGTGCTTTCTAGTACACGCACCATGGACTTCTTATGGGAGCCCAAGTCTGATACTCAATGAGACCCGCCGACAGGTTGCAACGCGGAAGGCAGGGGCGGCCGTCGTTTTCTGCTAGGGCCTCCTACGTGTAAGCCGAGTCGCAGTTCCACACGGCGGACTCTTCCTGGTAACGGTGGATGACATGAGGGGACCAGAAGAAACAGGCATCTTCAAAGAGAAACTGGGCCTTGTGCTTTACATACTACTACCCTTCTTGTGAGTACGGTCCCCCCGGGTTAAGGCAGTCCGGCCGTCATTTTTAAACCACGGCTCCGTGCACTGCGGTGTTTTGTCAGCGCAACGGCCACGCCAGTTTTCAGACGTCAACAAGAGAACGGGAAGTTCGCGATAGGGCGCGTTCTGCAAGTGCGAAGCTCTGCTGTGTTTTACTTTGTGCCTTGTCCCTACTATACTGTGTCCTTCCTGACAGCCGTCTCACGGATGCCTACGTCGTCGGCTGTGGGCGCCGCTGGCAGGGGCAGTCTTTTTCTTCAAGCGACAGAAGTCCGGGCGAAAGGGCGAGGGCCCAAGTTTTCGGGAAACAGGAAAAGCCCAAGCCCTCGGCGACCTTGCCCGCAGAACGGGAGAACGAGCAGAGGATAGTCCTCCCAGGTCCCCAACTCGTAAGCTTGCCCTTTGTTGTGGCGGAGCATCTAGTTCCGTTCTGATCGAGAGCGGTGAACACCGGCATATTTCTCAGCTGTCAGATCGACAAGATGACGCTGAAAAGGCTCTGAGCACGTCGCCGAAGAGAAACAGAACACGGGTGTTTTATTCTGTCGCAAGGAACGGGCTGTGTCGAGTGCCACTGAGTGCCATGGAGGGACGCGCGCAAGGGAGAGAACAACCTCGGCTCACAGATCAAAGAAGGAAGGTTCAAAATGGTAGGATGTTCTCTCTGTTCCCCGGGAGACATAAAACGAGGCCCGCGATCACTGCGTCACCGTCACTCTGCTCGGGTGCAGACCCAGACGGAAAGCGACTTTCCAGTTCAGATGTGAGGGAAGGGAAAGAGTAACTGCCAGCGATTCTCCTACATTTCTACGACGTTTTCCTTCACCGGGGAGTGGAGATTCGTCGAGCAGATTAGAGGCTGGAGGGCAGAAGAGACCTACTCGTGCCAGCGAAGCAAGCTGGTGTGGACTGCGAGCGAAATGATTCGCCGCAGACTCCGGGGCTGTTTCTCGCTACGAAGCATCATGAGCTGGGTATACACTACCTGGCAAAACAGTAAACCTGGTTCCTTGCGCCACTTTGGCATCGACTGTAAGGACAAAACACTAATGTGCTGCAGGGTGTAAGGCTGCAGCCATTTGCTGCACTGACGAGTGCACCTCTTGTTGTGAGGGGTGAATCCATAATGGAACTATGAAGAGACAGACTGTGAAGAAGGCATTACCGAGAAACCAGGCAGCACTTCATATGTGACAACAGTCTGCATGGTAGTGGAAAGGCCAACAGGACAGTGAAGATACCCCGCGTGTAACAGAACCTTTCTACTTCAAGAAGATTTGGTGCCCGCGACTTGTAGAGAGTGAGCGACCTGTTGAGCAGCTAAGACGTCCCCTAGATGCGGAATAGTGACTTTATATACTTCGGACTGAATTAGCGGAACACCTCAGTGCAGCAAATCTGAGCAGTCTCGTATTCTCCGAAGCTGGGGATCCGAAGAACCTCAAAACCGGACACAACTGGACGGAGTAGGTGCGCTGGGCGTTACTGAAACATTCAAGAAACTGCAACTGTAAGCGAGAAATCCTGTAGCACGGAGAGCTCCTATATCTTCGTAGTGCGCCTTCAGACCGCTATTCAGATTCTCCTCTTTTTTCCGCTTCGCGTCCCTCCCAGTTAGCATACTTTACGTGTCCGCTCCTCATCCGCCCAGTTGCCTTGTTTTTCTTCTCTTCCTGTCCGGGGTTATCGATTTCTCAGTTTGGGTGGCCGGAAGACAGTGTTTCCCTGACTTGGCGCGGGACCGCCAGGAAACATTGAAGATTCACTGCAGTACTGGTTTCGTTCTGAATCTGCTTTGTCTCCACCTACTCGCAGGGCATTTACTAATGCATGCAGGGAGGATGCGTAGCCGACTGCGGACTGACCAGCCAGTCACGGTGAAGCGTTGCTCGTTCACTTGATCCAGGGGGCGGGCCAGTCGCACCTCGGTGTCGGCCATACAGCAGCCCGGTCGGGACTTGTGCCAGAACCACCGGTGAGTTTTCACCCGAGATCACAATGCCTCAAGTGTTACCCGACGCGAAGCCTTTGTTTTTGAGAAAGCGCAAGAAAAAACCTGCAATGTCATTCGATCCTGACAGCCAGACTACTGACGACGTAGGCTAGAAAGTCATACCCTCCCATTTCTCTGTGAGTCAGGGATTTTAGACGGCAGGAGCTGCTGATACCTTGGTATTAATGTGGGGACACCGGGGGAACCTTTCGTGTATCGGGTGAAGAGAGAAACTTGGATGACTGTCACACTGCTTACGTCCAAAACGATGCAAACTATTCTGGCCATTCAGATGGGACGGCATACGGGTGAAAAGAGAGGGTTCGTCTTTCTTCGTTCGCCCGGCAGACTGGCGGCGAGTTGCACCCGGCCTCAGGGGACATTTGTCGGTCTCTCAGAGGAGCATCTAGGACAGCCTTCCAAGTAGTGAACAGTGCAGCCGTACAAAAAAAGTGTTGTCTTGCCTTATCTACTGCTTGCCTCCCTGTTTCTTACGCTGCGGTCAAGGGATACTTCGGGCTGACAATATACGCTACTCACCTTTACCCTCGGACCAGACTCACCGCGGG
Organism: Cystoisospora suis; assembly: GCF_002600585.1. Taxonomy (NCBI): domain Eukaryota; phylum Apicomplexa; class Conoidasida; order Eucoccidiorida; family Sarcocystidae; genus Cystoisospora; species Cystoisospora suis. The sequence goes on from NW_027154394.1 coordinate 68,168, forward strand.
CATCCTATATTGCGGATGTGGACAGGCAGCCATACTGTCGTTCTGCCTTACTCCAAAATTCCTGTTGTCCTCTACTGTCTTTGCAATTGGTACACATCTGCAGGCGCTTCCATGCACGAACCGCCTTCTTTTTCCCCTCTCTCT